>NC_057807.1:3948922-3966933 GCF_018294505.1 Triticum aestivum
ACTCAGGGGCTTAGCTGCGACCCCGTAATCGCCTAAGTTAAAAACAATTCCAAGTGGAGAGCAATCCTCCCACTCGGGGGCTTAGCTGTGACCACGTAATAGCCTAAGTTAAAAAAACATTTCTGAGCGGAGAGCAATCATCCCACTCGGGAGCTTAGCTGCGACCCCATAATCACCTAAGTTCAAAACATTCCAAGTGGAGAGCAATCCTCCCACTCGGGGGCTTAGCTGCAACCCCGTAATCGCCTAAGTCATGAAAGATCCCTTGAGCTACGCCACAAGTACAATGTGTGCTCCATCCCGATCCGCAAGGACGACAAAGTGTCGATTGAACACCACATCTGAGCGGCGCCACAAGTACAATGTGCGCTCCATCCCAGTCCGCAAGGACGACGAGGTGTCGACTGAACACCACGTTTGAGTTACACCAAAAGTACAATGTGCGATCCATCCCTATCCGCAAGGGCGACAAGTTGTCGACTATGCATGTCTTCAAGGACAAACCAGTTCAGAAACGCTCGAAAGCAACAAGAGCAAGAACCAAGACATTCCAGGAAAACAAAGTTCAGATAAATCCCTCAAAGGTTCAGAACCACGATGGATAGAAGTGCTTGGGCATCAAGCCTGCAAGAGTTTAACGGTTACATAACCGCTCCGCATCCCGAGGCAAATAAAAGGTGGGACATAATGTTTGTTCACTCAGCAAGAGGAGGACTTGCTGGCTCGACGAAGCTGTCAAGGTTGATGCTGTCTGTGATGTGTGTGGTAGCGTCAAGGAAGGTGTCCATGAAGGACGGGATGTTGAGCTTCTTTGTGGTGGCAACCTTGAGGGTCGCTAGCTTGTCTTCTCTGGCGTCCTTACACTGCACTCGGATTAGTGACAGGGCGACATCAACATCACACCGAGCGCCCGACTTCTTCCATTCCTGCACTCGGCCGGGGATTTAATTCAGTCGAGCCATCAGAGACTCGAGATCCTGCAAGAGTTCTGCCTGAGGCCAGAGTTCACCCTGAATCCGCCTCATCGCGGCCTTGAATCGAGCAAGACTGTCCATGGCGCTGTCCAGCGAGCCTCCGTCTATAACACGTTCATTGCAACATCGTCCTTGACGAGGCAGTTTATGGGATCGAGACCTGTCTCGACCCATCCAGTCTCTAGCTTCGAAGTCCTGGCAAAGCTCTGCGCAGTCGGAAGAATAGTGAATCGACAGTTCAATAAGACAGGTTAATCGACGCCTCAAATCAGTCGAACAAGGGAAATACCTTCAAGCTTTAAGACCAACTTTGCAGCAAGCTGCCCCAGATACGACTCCATCTCACCCTTCTTGGCTTTGCGGTTCCCCACTTCACCATTCATGTTCTCCTTGTCCTTCTTTAGTTGCGCAATATCGTCTTCCAACTTGCCGACTGAAGCCAGCTTCTTGTCCGCAAGCATTGTTTTCTCTCGCGCCTCCTTCTGTGTCGTAGCAAGATCTAGATCCTTTTGCTCCAGAGCCTGCTTCATTTTCTCTAAAGAAATAACATTCTTCAGATGAGCTTGAAGTTGACGGTTTTCTCTACGCACATCTGTTCGAGTGGAATCACTCAGTTCAAAGAGACTAGAAAAGAAGAAAGGGAGAATCATAAGGTGGAAGGTTCCTAGTGGTTACCTCCCATGATAGATGTTTCTTCCTGGGCCTTCTTGAGGTTCTTATTAGCCAGCTCCAGATCAAGGTTTACGCTGATTTGCTTCTTATTGAGCTCAGAAAGTTGAGCTCCAAGATCACAAGACTTCTGCAGTCAGCAAAAAGGATATATGAGTTACAAGAACAAATGTCAATCTCAGTGAAAGTTACTCTAAGACTACTGCCGAATCAAACATTCAACAGTAGTCTCGGGGACTACACGTAGTGGGTGCACTTAGCGTGCCCTCACTGGTTCGGTTTTACACTCGACATGGTCTGCCCAGCAGGAGTAAAAAAAGTGATTCTCAAACCACGGCCGACTACCAACAGTCGACCACAGTCTCGGGGACTACACCCAGTGGGTGCAATTAGCATGCCCCCACTGGTTCAGAGAAACACTCAACTCAACCTAGTCGACTCAAGTGGAAAAGCTATTTCAGTCTGACTATAGAAAACACCACAGTGGGTGGTCGGATGAGAGGTGCAGTCCCATAGATTCACATTAAAGGTTCCAAAACACTCGTCCGAAGCTGTCGTATGGGTAGTGAAGCGACAGTTGCAACTATCACTACTCAAAAGATCGGTCGGAAATCAATTAACATTGACGTTCGCTTGTAGAGCAGAAGTGGCGGTGTAGGCGACCTGACTAGCCTCATGCACCACTTTCATCTGCTCCATCAGAAGATTCACCTGGAGAAGAGCCTCCCTGGCAGCACTGTGAGGGTCATCCGGAGTCTGGTACATAGCAAAGAACGATGATGGCAAAGCAGTCACAGCAGCAACGGGATCAGACATGTGGAGTTGTACTGGAGCGGCAGGGGCCTGAGCAGTCGACCCTAATGGATGGTCAGTCGACAGCGGATTGGCGAAAGTGACGCTGGTCCGAGCGAGATCTCCGAATCGCTCGACCACCGACTCAAGCACTTGTCCCTCAGTCGCCTTCCTGCTCGAGGCCTTGCCCTTCCTTCTCCACTCCCTCAGAGGCACCGACTCATCATCGTCGTCTGGAAGAGTAATAACGTCCCGCGGAGCTGTAACAAAAACAATGCCAAGAATTCAATCGACCAACAAATCAATCGGCAGAATAAGTTCAAGTTGAAAAAAGCCTACCTGCTTTGGAAGAGGCTACGTCATCAACTTCCTCGTCCCCATGGGCCTTGTCGACATCCATGTCAGTCAGCGCTGAAAAAGTTTGTAGTCCACTCAATAAAAGCAGAAGTATCAGTCGGAAGAAGGAAACACAGAAAGACATAGCACTCACCCACAGGCGATGGGAACTTCCATCTTGATCTTAGGCAAGGTCTTCCGAGTCTTCGATGGCATGACCTTGGGCTGCTTGGCGACCTTCTTTGTTGGCTCTAGTGTCGCCGTCCGAGTGTGTTTCTATGCTTGGGTGCTTGGGGCCGCGTCTTGCCGCGCCCACCCACTGGGTCGTGAAAAAGTTTGGATCGGTGCTTTGTGCGTGGCGGCGAGTCGACTCCCTCATCGGCGTCTGACTCGTAGCTCTCCTCTTCGTCGTCATCCTCTGGGGATTGCCAATCACCACTCTCTTCTGCGCTGTTCTTGTCCTCCTGGTCCTGCTCCAGAATTTGCTCACCGTTGGGCATGGAATACATCTTAGTATAAATCTACAAAACAAAGAGTCGAGTGAATTTCAGTCGGATTCAGGGACAGATGCGAGATGCACAAGAAAATAGTCGGTAGCAAAGTTCAAACCTTGTCTGGTTGATTGCTGTCGCTGAATGGAGCGACCCTCCTGGTTCCTCTGGGGTTGTCCTTGTTTCCTGTGATACTCTTCAATCACATGGCTATCGTTTTGGCCCGGACCTCCTCCGGATGGACCCGAGCGGTGTCGTTGGCACCAGAGTACATCCAAATCGTGTAGTCCTGAGCCTGAACTGAATGGATGCCTCGACTGAGAAACACCTCTAGTAAGTCCATTCCAGTCACGCCCTGATTGATCAGCTGAACCACTCTCTCGACCAGCATGTCCGTTTCCACCCTCTCCGCAGGAGTCACTTTCAGCGGGGAAGGGGTCTGAACACGATTGAAGGTAAAAGGGGCAAGTCCAGTCAACTGACCTGGAGTGGCGACGTCCTGGCAATAGAACCAGGTCGACTGCCAGCCCCTGACCGACACAGGAAGGGTCATGGAAGGGAAGGAGCTCCTTTTCATCTTTTGGATACCCAAACCCCCACACATCTGGATAACGTGTGTTCTCTCGTCACTCGTGTTTGGTTTCTTCACCGACTAAGAGCAGATAGTGAAAATGTGCTTGAAAAGGCCCCACTGCGGTTGACAACCAAGAAAATTCTCGCACATGGACACGAACGCAACAAGGTATGTGATGGTGTTGGGAGAAAAGTGATGGAGTTGGGCAACGAAGAAGTTCAGAAAACCCCAGAAGAAAGGGTGCAGAGGAAGCGAAAAACCACGGTCGAGGTGGGTGGCGAGCAGAACGCACTCACCTGGTCACGGCTACGGCTCCAACTCCCCCTCTGGCAGCCGCGCAGCACCGTCGGTGATCAGTCCGGACTCAGCCAGCTCGTCTAAATCTTCCTGCGGGAGCGAGGATCAGATCCAATCGCCCTGGATCCAATCCGGCGGCAGCGCCGACCGCGACGACGACCCCCAAGCCGTCTTCTTGCCTTCCGCCGCCCCCGTCGGTTTCTTCACGCGTTCTAGCACCGCCGTCTTGTCCTTCACAATGGCTGCGGAGCGGCGGCGGCTAGAGCGGAGGGGCCGGACACGATGGAGAAGCAGAGGAGAAGGGGGGAGAATGGACGCGCACAGTGCAGGCGCCTCGGCCCCGTCTCCTTTTAAAGTCACACTTCGGAGTGGCTCAAGCGCGGGCCCAGGCGATCCTGTCAAATCCCACAACAGTCACGCACTGGATACGTGTCAAAAACGGTGGCGCGGGGATCGAGTCGCTCATGTCTATCCATCCCGCCTGCCACGGCTCGCCCGCCCTGCGCGCTTCCCCGAAATTTCGCTCATGTCAAAAACAACAATCGACGGAAGACATTATAAATTCACTCGGGAACTTCTGAATCGATCAAGGCGACTGAAACAAAGCCGAAGTTCCAGCATGAGCCTCCCGTTCAACGCAAGTACTTGTGAAGCACCAAGGTCGAAGCAAGATCAACTTCAGCCTTCCTTCCATTCGGTCCTCAATCCATTCGGGGGCTAATGATGATGATATAGACATAGGGTAGGGTCATAGTCCTAACCCATATACCCTACCGAAGGTTACTACCCTAGAAGCAAAGAAGCTCAAGAGGCAACAAGGAATACCAATCGGAGACGTCGAGTGCACTCCACTCGACCCGTCATATCACTTGGGTACCCGTCCTTCCCGATATCACTCGACCATGCAAGAAACCACTCGACCTACTAAAGACCAGGAGTCGTACAGGACAGTAACGGTCAAGCATTCGCTCCGTAGTCTTCAAAGGCAATAATAGCACTTTATAGCAAGCGTTATCAGTAACGCCCACTCTTTATGTACATTGAACTCTCTGTAACGCGGGATGGCTGGGGTCCTGGAGAACTCTATGTAAGCCACCCCCTCCTCTGGGACAAGGGTTTGCACCCCTGTAACACACACATATACTGCAATCTAGTCGGCCGCCTCCGGGCACCGAGACGTAGGGCTTTTACCTCCTATGAGAGGGGCCTGAACTCATAAACACCAGCCTACAACTTCACCGTAGATAGGACCTTGCCTCCTCATACGTACCCCCTACTCCTACTGTCACTCTTAGTACCGCGACACCAAAATCGGCCAAAACAGCAAGTGTTAATGACCTGCACGTAAGCACACCTTGGGGTTCAGTAACCATGGAAATTGCTCCTTACCCCAAAACGGTGAGTAATAGTCCATGAAACGGGTCAGGAACGACCAAAACGGTGGGTGTTGATGAAAGATACATAAGCGCAACTTGGGGTTCAACAACCATAAAAAATCGCTCCGGGACCCAAAAACGGTGAGTGTTAATGTCATGCACGTAAGCGCACCTTGGGGTTCATAAACCAAGAAAATCGCTTCGCGACCCCAAAACAGTGAGTAATAGTCCACGAAACGGGCCAGAATAGGCCGAACCTCCGAATGTTGATGACCGAGAGTTAAATGCACCCCGAGGTTCATCAATCATAAAAATCTCTCTGAGACCCCTAAATGGTGAGTAATAGTCCACGAAACGCGCCAAAATCGGCCAAAACTGCTAGTGTTGATGACCTACACGTAAGCGCACCTCGGGGATCATTAATCGTGGAAACCGCTCTAGGACCTCAAAAGGTGAGCAGTAGCCCATGAACGGGCCGAATCAGCCAAAATCGCGAGTGTTCATGACCAGCACGTAATAGCACCTTGGAGTCCTACAACCATGGAAATCGCACAGGGACACCAAAACGGTGAGTAATAGCCCATGAAACGGGCTAGACTTGGCCAAAACGGCGAGTGTTGATAAACAATACGTAAGCACAACTTGGGGTTTAGCAATCATAAAAATCGCTCCGGGACCCAAAAATGGTCCATGAAACGGGCCAGAATCAGCCAAAACAGCGAGTGCTGATGACCGACACATAATCGCACCTTGGAGTTCAAAAACCATGGAAATCGCACAGGAACCGCAAAACAGAGATTAATAGCCAATGAAACGGGCTTGAATCGGCCAGAACGACGAGTGTTGATGAACGATACGTAAGCACACCTTGGGGTTTAGCAATCATAAAAATCGCTCCGAGACCGCAAAATGGTGAGTAATAGTCCACGAAACAGGCCAAAATCAGCCAAAATGGCGAGTGTTGATGTTCTGCATGTAATCGCACCTTGGAGTATGAAAACCATGGAAATGGCACCTGGGCCCCGAAACAGCGAGTAATAGCCCATGAAACAAGCCAGAATCAGCAAAATAGTGAGTGTTGACGAATGACACGTAAGCGCATCTTTGGGTTCAGCAACCATTAAAATCGCTTCGGGGCCCCAAAACGATGAGTAATAGTCCAAGAAACGGGGCAGAATCGGCCAAAACAGCGGGTGTTAATGATTTGCACGTAAGCGCACATTGGGGTTCAGAAACCATGAAAATCGCTCCGGAACCCCAAATCGACGAGTAATAACCCAAGAAATGCGCCAGAATTAGCCAAAATGGTGAGTGTTGATGAACGACACGTAAGCGCTACGGGACCCCAAAATGGTTAGTAATAGTCCATAAAACGGGCCAAAATCGGCCAAAATAGCGAGTGTTAATAACCTACACGTAAGCGCATCTCGGGGTTCTGTAACCATGGAAATTGCTCCTTACCCCAAAACGGTGAGTAATAGTCTATGAAACGGGTCAGAATCGTCAAAATGGTGAGTGTTTATGAATGATACGTAAGCGAACCTTGGGGTTCAACAAACATAACAATCGCTCTGGTTCCCCAAAACGGTGAGTCCACGAAACGGCCCAGAATCGGCCAAAATGGCAAGTGTTAATGTCATGCATGTAAGCGCACCTTGGGGTCCATAAACCAAGAAAATCACTTCGGGACCCCAAGACGGTGTGTAATAGTCCATGAAACGGGCCAGAATAGGCCAAACCTGCGAGTGTTGATGACCGATAGGTAAATGCACCCCGAGGTTCATCAATCATGGAAATCGCTCCAAGACCTCAAAATGGTGAGTAATAGTCCATGAAATGCGCCAATATCGACCAAAACAGCTAGTGTTGATGACCTACACGTAAACGCACCTTGGGGATCGTTAATCGTGGAAATCGCTCCAGGACATCAAAAGGTGAGCAATAGCCCATGAGACGGGTCGAATTAGCCAAAATGGCGAGTGTTCATGACATGCACGTAATAGCACCTTGGAGTTCTACAACCATGGAAATGGCACATGGACCCCAAAACGGTGAGTAATAGCCCATGAAACGGGCTAGAATCGGCCAAAACGACGAGTGTTATGAACCATACGTAAGCACACCTTGGGGTTTAGCAATCATAAAAATCACTCCAGGACCCGAAAATGGTCCATGAAATGCTCCAGAATCAGCCAAAACGGCGAGGGCTGATGACCTGCATGTAATCGCACGTTGGAGTTTAAAAACATGGTAATCGCACAGGGACCCCAAAACGTAGAGTAATAGCCAATAAAACGTAGAGTAATAGCCAGGGAAGGTTTGAGGAAGCCAGAAGATAGGAGGGCGCGCCCACCCCCCCTGGGCGTGCCCCCTTGTCTCCTGAGCCCCTCGAGCACCCCCCGACCGACTTCTTTCACCTATATAAGTCTATGTACCCTAAAAACATCGACAACAAAGATAGATCGAGAGTTCCGCCGCCGCAAGCCTCTGTAGCCACCAAAAACCTCTCGGGAGCCCGTTCTGGCACCCTGCTGGATGGGGGATCCCTCACCGGTGGCCATCTTCATCATCCCTGTGCTATCCATGACGAGGAGGGAGTAGTTCACCCTCGGGACTGAGGGTATGTACCAGTAGCTATGTGTTTGATCTCTGCTTCTCGTGTTCTCTCTCGTATTCTTGATTTAGCACGATCTTGATGTATCGCGAGCTTTGCTATTATAGTTGGATCTTATGATGTTTCTCCCCCTCTACTCTATTGTAATGGATTGAGTTTTCCCTTTCAAGTTATCTTATCGGATTGAGTCTTTAAGGATTTGAGAACACTTGATGTATTACTTGTCATGCTTATCTGTGGTGACAATGGGATATTCACGTGATTCACTTGATGTATGTTCTGGTGATCAACTTGCGGGTTCCGTGACCTTGGGAATCTATGCATAGGGGTTGGCACACGTTTTCGTCTTGACTCTCCGGTAGAAACTTTGGGGCACTCTTTGAAGTACTTTGTGTTGGTTGAATAGATAAATCCGAGATTGTGTGATGCATATCGTATAATCATGCCCACAAATACTTGAGGTGACAATGGAGTATCTAGGTGACATTAGGGTTTTAGTTGATTTGTGTCTTAAGGAGTTATTCTAGTATGAAATGGTCCAAAATCAGCCAAAACAGCGAGTGCTGATGACGTGCATGTAATCGCCCGCTGGAGTTTAAAAACCATAGCCAATGAAACGGGCACACCTTGGGGTTTAGCAATCGTAAAAATCGCTCCGAGACCGCAAAACGGTGAGTAATAGTCCAAGAAATGGGACAACATCATCCAAAACGGCGTGTCTTGATGTCTTGCACGTAATCGCATCTTGGAGTTTAAAAACCATGGAAATGGCACCGGGACCCCAAAACGGTGAGTAATAGCCCATGAAACGGGCCAGAATCGGCAAAACAGCGAGTGTTGATGAATGACATGTAAACGCATCCTGGGGTTCAGCAACCATTAAAATCGCTTCGGGACCACAAAACGGTGAGTAATAGTCCAAGAAACGGCCAGATTCGGCCAAAACAGCGGGTGTCAATGACTTGCACGTAAGCGCACATTGGGGTTTAGTAACCATTAAAATCGCTCTGGAACCCCAAATCGACGAGTAATAGCCCATGAAACGCGCAAAAATCGGCCAAAATGGTGAGTGTTGATGAACGACACGTAAGCACACCTTGGGCTTCAGCAATCATAAAAACCGCTCCATGACCACAAAATGGTGAGTAATAGTCCACGAAACGGGACAAAATCGGCCAAAATAGTGAGTGTTAATAACCTGCACGTAAGCGCACCTTTGGGTTCAGTAACCATGAAATTGCTCCTTAGCCCAAAATGGTGAGTAATAGTCTATCAAACGGGTCACAATCGTCAAAATGGTGAGTGTTGATGAACGATACGTAAGCGCACCTGGGGGTTCAACAACCATAAAAGTCGCTCTGGGACCCCAAAACGGTGAGTAATAGTCCACGAAATGGGCCAGAATCGCCCAAAATGGTGAGTGTTAATGTCATGCACGTAAGCGCACCTTGGGGTTCATAAACCAAGAAAATCGCTTCGGGACCCCAAAATGGTCAGTAATAATCCACGAAACGGGCTAGAATCGGCCAAACCTGCGAGTGTTGATGACCGATAGGTAAATTCACCCCGAGGTTCATCAATCGTGGAAATCGCTCCAGGATCTCAAAAAGGTGAGCAATAGCCCATGAGACGGGCCGAATCAGCCAAAATGGTGAGTGTTCATGACATGCACGTAATAGCACCTTGGAATTCTACAACCATGGAAATCGCACAGGGACCCCAAAACGGTGAGTAATAGCCCATGAAACGGGCTAGAATCGGCCAAAACTACAAATGTTGATGAACCATACGTAAGCACACCTTGGGGTTTAGCAATCATAAAAATCGCTCCGGGACCCGAAAATGGTCCATGAAATAGTGCAGAATCAGCCAAAACGGCGAGTGCTGATGACCTGCATGTAATCGCCCGTTGGATTTTAAAAACCATGAATATCGCGCAAGGACCCCAAAACGTAGAGTAATAGCCAATGAAACGGGCTAGAATCGGCAAAAACGACGAGTGTTGATGAACGATACGTAAGCACACCTTCGGGTTTCACAATCATAAAAATGGCTCCGAGACCACGAAACAGCGAGTAATAGTCCACGAAATGGGCCAAAATCAGCCAAAATGGCGTGTGTTGATGTCCTGCACGTAATCGCACCTTGGAGTTTAAAAACCATGGAAATGGCACCGGGACCCCAAAACGGTGAGTAATAGCCCATAAAACAGTCCAGAATCGGCAAAACAGCGAGTGTTGATGAATGACAAGTAAGCGCATCTTGGGGTTCAGCAACCATTAAAATCGCTTCGGGACCCCAAAACACTGAGTAATAGTCCAAGAAACGGCCAGAATGGGCCAAAACAGCGGGTATTAATGACTTGCACGTAAGCGCACATTGGGGTTTAGTAACCATGAAAATCGCTCCGGAACCCCAAATCGACGAGTAATAGCCCATGAAACGCGCCAGAATCGGCCAAAATGGCGAGTGTTGATGAACGACACGTAAGCACACCTCGGGCTTCACCAATCATAAAAACCGCTCCGGGACCACAAAATGGTGAGTAATAGAACACGAAATGGGCCAAAATAAGCCAAAATGGCGAGTGTTGATGAACGACACCTAAGCACACCTTGGGCTTCGGCAACCATAAAAAACGCTCTGGGACCCCAAATTGGTGAGTAGTAGTCCACGAAACGGGCCAGAATCGGCCAAAACAGCGAGTGTTAATGACCTGCACGTAAGCACACCACGGGGTTCAGTAACCATGGAAATTGCTCCTTACCCCAAAACAGTGAGTAATAGTCTATGAAACGGGTCAGAATCGTCAAAGAGGTGAGTGTTGATGAACGATACGTAAGCGCACCTTGGGGTTCAGCAACCATAAAAGTCGCTCTGGGATCCCAAAACGGTGAGTAATAGTCCACGAAATGGGCCAGAATCGGCCAAAATGGCGAGTGTTAATGTCATGCACGTAAGCGCACCATGGGGTCCATAAACCAAGAAAATCGCTTCGGGACCCCAAAACGGTCAGTAATAGTCCACGAAACGGGCCAGAATCGGCCAAACCTGCGAGTGTTGATGACCGATAGGTAAATGCACACCGAGGTTCATCAATCGTGGAAATCGCTCCAAGACCTCAAAATGGTGAGTAATAGTCCACGAAATGCGCCAAAATTGGCCAAAACTGTTAGTCTTGATGACCAACACGTAAACGCACCTCGGGGATCATTAATCGTGGAAATCGCTCCAGGGCCTCAAAAAGGTGAGCAATTGCCCATGAGATGGGCCGAATCAGCCAAAACGGCGACTGTCGATGAACTGCACGTAAATGCACCTCGGGGATAATTAATCGTGGAAATCACTCCAGGACCTCAAAAATGTGAGCAATAGCCCATTAGACGGGTCGAATCAGCCAAAAGGGCGAGTGTCAGTGACCTGCACGTAATAGGACCTTGTAGTTCAACAAGCAAGGAAATCGCACAGGGACCCCAAAATGGTGAGTAATAGCCCATGAAACGGGCCAGAATCGGGCAAAACGGAGAGTGTTGATGAATGACACGTAAGCGCATCTTGGGGTTCAGCAACCATTAAAATCGCTTCGGGACCCCAAAATGGTGATTAATAGTCCACGAAACGGGCCAGAATCAGCGAAAATTGTGAGTGTTAATGACCTACACGTAAGCGCACATTAGGGTTCAGTAACCATAAAATCGCTCTGAAACCCCAAATCAATGAGTAATATCCCATGAAACGGGCCAGAATCGGCCAAAATGGCGAGTGTTGATGAACGACACCTAAGCACACCTTGGGCTTCGGCAACCATAAAAATCGCTCTGGGACCCCAAATTGGTGAGTAGTAGTCCACGAAACGGGCCAAAATCGGCCAAAACAGTGAGTGTTACTGACCTGCACGGAAGCGCACCTCGGGGTTTAGTAACCATGGAAATTGCTCCTTGCCCCAAAACGGTGAGTTATAGTCTATGAAACGGGTCAGAATCGTCAAAGTGGTGAGTGTTGATGAACGATACGTAAGCGCACCTTGGGGTTCAGCAACCATAAAAGTCGCTCTGGGATCCCAAAACGGTGAGTAATAGTCCACGAAATGGGCCAGAATCATCCAAAATGGCGAGTGTTATTGTCATGCATGTAAGCGCACCATGGGGTCCATAAACCAAGAAAATCGCTTCGGGACTCCAAAACGGTCAGTAATAGTCCATGAAACGGGCCAGAATCGGCCAAACCTGTGAGTGTTGATGACCGATAGGTAAATGCACCCCGAGGTTCATTAATCGTGGAAATCGCACCAAGACCTCAAAATGGTGAGTAATAGTCCACGAAATGCACCAAAATCGGCCAAAACTGCAAGTGTTGATGACCTACACGTAAACACTGCTCGGGGATCATTAATCATGGAAATCGCTCCAGGACCTCAAAAAGGTGAGCAATCGCCCATTTGACGGGTCGAATCAACCAAAACGGCGAGTGTCGATGACCTGCACATAATAGGACCTTGTAGTTCAACAAGCAAGGAAATCGCACAGGGACCCAAAATGGTGAGTAATAGCCCATGAAACGGGCCTTTATCGGGAAAAACGGAGAGTGTTGATGAATGACACGTAAGCGCATCTTGGGGTTCAGCAACCATTAAAATCGCTTCGGGACCCCAAAATGGTGATTAATAGTCCACGAAACGGGCCAGAATCAGCGAAAATTGTGAGTGTTAATGACCTACACGTAAGCGCACATTAGGGTTCATTAACCATAAAATCACTCCAAAACCCCAAATCAATGAGTAATATCCCATGAAACGGGCCAGAATCGGCCAAAATGGCGAGTATTGATGAACGACACCTAAGCACACCTTGGGCTTCGGCAACCATAAAAAACGCTCTGGGTCCCCAAATTGGTGAGTAGTAGTGCACGAAACGGGCCAGAATCGGCCAGAACAGCGATTGTTAATGACCTGCACGTAAGCGCACCTCGGGGTTCAGTAACCATGGAAATTGCTCCTTACCCCAAAACGGTGAGTAATAGTTTATGAAACGGGTCAGAATCATCAAAGAGGTGAGTGCTGATGAATGATACATAAGCGCACCTTGGGGTTCAGCAACAATAAAAGTCGCTCTGGGATCCCAAAACGGTGAGTAATAGTCCACGAAATGGGCCAGAATCGACCAAAATGGCGAGTGTTAATGTCATGCACGTAAGCACCTTGGGGTCCATAAACCAAGAAAATCGCTTCGGGACCCCAAAACGGTCAGTAATAGTCCACGAAACGGGCTAGAATCGGGCAAAACAGAGAGTGTTGATGAATGACACGTAAGCGCATCTTGGGGTTCAGCAACCATTAAAATCGCTTCGGGACCCCAAAATGGTGATTAATAGTCCACGAAACGGGCCAGAATCAGCGAAAATTGTGAGTGTTAATGACCTACACGTAAGCGCACATTAGGGTTCAGTAACCATAAAATAGCTCCGAAACCCCAAATCAATGAGTAATAGCCCATGAAACGGGCCAGAATCGGCCAAAATGGCGAGTGTTGATGAACGACACGTAAGCACACCTTGGGCTTCGGCAACCATAAAAATCGCTCTGGGACCCCAAATTGGTGAGTAGTAGTCCACGAAACGGGCCAGAATCGGCCAAAACAGCGAGTGTTAATGACCTGCACGTAAGCGCACCTCGGGGTTCAGTAACCATGGAATTTGCTCCTTACCCCAAAATGGTGAGTACTAGTCTATGAAACGGTTCAGAATCATCAAAGAGGTGAGTGCTGATGAACGATACATAAGCGCACCTTGGGGTTCAGCAACCATAAAAGTCGCTCTGGGATCCCAAAACGGTGAGTAATAGTCCATGAAATGGGCCAGAATCGGCCAAAATGGCGAGTGTTAATGTCATGCACGTAAGCGCACCTTGGGGTCCATAAACCAAGAAAATCGCTTCGGGACCCCAAAACGGTCAGTAATAGTCCACGAAACGGGCCAGAATCGGGCAAAACGGAGAGTGTTGATGAATGACACGTAAGCGCATCTTGGGGTTCAGCAACCATTAAAATCGCTTCGGGACCCCAAAATGGTGATTAATAGTCCACGAAACGGGCCAGAATCAGTGAAAATTGTGATTGTTAATGACCTACACGTAAGCGCACATTAGGGTTCAATAACCATAAAATCGCTCCGAAACCCCAAATCAATGAGTAATATCCCATGAAACGGGCCAGAATCGGCCAAAATGGCGAGTGTTGATGAACGACACCTAATCACACCTTGGGCTTCGGCAACCATAAAAAACGCTCTGGGAACCCAAATTGGTGAGTAGTAGTGCACGAAACGGGCCAGGATCGGCCAAAACAGTGAGTGTTAATGACCTGCACGTAGGCGCACCACGGGGTTCAGTAACCATGGAAATTGCTCCTTACCCCAAAACGGTGAGTAATAGTTTATGAAACGGGTCAGAATCATCAAAGAGGTGAGTGCTGATGAATGATACATAAGCGCACCTTGGGGTTCAGCAACAATAAAAGTCGCTCTAGGAGCCCAAAACGGTGAGTAATAGTCCACGAAATGGGCCAGAATCGGCCAAAATGGCAAGTGTTAATGTCATGCACGTAAGCGCACCTTGGGGTCCATAAACCAAGAAAATCGCTTCGGGACCCCAAAACGGTCAGTAATAGTCCACGAAACGGGCCAGAATCGGCCAAACCTGCGAGTGTTGATGACCGATAGGTAAATGCACCCCGAGGTTCATCAATCGTGGAAATCGCTCCAAGACCTCAAAATGGTGAGTAATAGTCCACGAAATGCGCCAAAATCGGCCAAAACTGCAAGTGTTGATGACCTACACGTAAACGCACCTCGGGGATCATTAATCGTGGAAATCGCTCCAGGACCTCAAAAAGGTGAGCAATAGCCCATGAGACGGGACGAATCAGCCAAAACGGCGAGTGTCGATGACCTGCACGTAAGCACGTAATAGGACCTTGTAGTTCAACAAGCAAGGAAATCGCACAGGGACACCAAAATGGTGAGTAATAGCCCATGAAACGGGCCAGAATCGGGCAAAACGGAGAGTGTTGATGAATGACACGTAAGCGCTTCTTGGGGTTCAGCAACCATTAAAATCGCTTCGGGACCCCAAAATGGTGATTAATAGTCCACGAAACGGGCCAGAATCAGCGAAAATTGTGAGTGTTAATGACCTACACGTAAGCGCACATTAGGGTTCAGTAACCATAAAATCGCTCCGAAACCCCAAATCAATGAGTAATAGCCCATGAAACGGGCCAGAATCGGCCAAAATGGCGAGTGTTGATGAACGACACGTAAGCACACCTTGGGCTTCGGCAACCATAAAAATCGCTCTGGGACCCCAAATTGGTGAGTAGTAGTCCACGAAACGGGCCAGAATCGGCCAAAACAGCGAGTGTTAATGACCTGCACGTAAGCGCACCTCGGGGTTCAGTAACCATGGAATTTGCTCCTTACCCCAAAACGGTGAGTACTAGTCTATGAAACGGGTCAGAATCATCAAAGAGGTGAGTGCTGATGAACGATACATAAGCGCACCTTGGGGTTCAGCAACCATAAAAGTCGCTCTGGGATCCCAAAACGGTGAGTAATAGTCCACGAAATGGGCCAGAATCGGCCAAAATGGCGAGTGTTAATGTCATGCACGTAAGCGCACCTTGGGGTCCATAAACCAAGAAAATCGCTTCGGGACCCCAAAACGGTCAGTAATATTCCACGAAACGGGCCAGAATCGGGCAAAACGGAGAGTGTTGATGAATGACACGTAAGCGCATCTTGGGGTTCAGCAACCATTAAAATCGCTTCGGGACCCCAAAATGGTGATTAATAGTCCACGAAACGGGCCAGAATCAGTGAAAATTGTGATTGTTAATGACCTACACGTAAGCGCACATTAGGGTTCAATAACCATAAAATCGCTCCGAAACCCCAAATCAATGAGTAATATCCCATGAAACGGGCCAGAATCGGCCAAAATGGCGAGTGTTGATGAACGACACCTAATCACACCTTGGGCATCGGCAACCATAAAAAACGCTCTGGGACCCCAAATTGGTGAGTAGTAGTCCACGAAACGGGCCAAAATCGGCCCAAACAGTGAGTGTTAATGACCTGCACGTAAGCGCACCTCGGGGTTCAGTAACCATGGAAATTGCTCCTTACCCCAAAACGGTGAGTAATAGTTTGTGAAACGGGTCAGAATCATCAAAGAGCTGAGTGCTGATGAATGATACATAAGCGCACCTTGGGGTTCAGCAACAATAAAAGTCGCTCTAGGATCCCAAAACGGTGAGTAATAGTCCATGAAATGGGCCAGAATCGGCCAAAATAGCAAGTGTTAATGTCATGCACGTAAGCGCACCTTGGGGTCCATAAACCAAGAAAATCGCTTCGGGACCCCAAAACGGTCAGTAATAGTCCACGAAACGGGCCAGAGCCGGCCAAACCTGCGAGTGTTGATGACCGTTAGGTAAATGCACCCCGAGGTTCATCAATCGTGGAAATCGCTCCAAGACCACAAAATGGTGAGTAATAGTCCACGAAATGCACCAAAATCGGCCAAAACTGCAAGTGTTGATGACCTACAAGTAAACGCACCTCGGGGATCATTAATCGTGGAAATCACTCCAGGACCTCAAAAAGGTGAGCAATAGCCCATGAGACGGGACGAATCGGCCAAAACGGCGAGTGTCGATGACCTGCACGTAAGCACGTAATAGGACCTTGTAGTTCAACAAGCAAGGAAATCGCACAGGGACACCAAAATGGTGAGTAATAGCCCATGAAACGGGCCAGAATCAGGCAAAACGGAGAGTGTTGATGAATGACACGTAAGCGCTTCTTGGGGTTCAGCAACCATTAAAATCGCTCCGGGACCCCAAAATGGTGATTAATAGTCCACGAAACGGGCCAGAATCAGCGACAATTGTGAGTGTTAATGACCTACACGTAAGCACACATTAGGGTTCAGTAACCATAAAATAGCTCCGAAACCCCAAATCAATGAGTAATAGCCCATGAAACGGGCCAGAATCGGCCAAAATTGCGAGTGTTGATGAACGACACGTAAGCACACCTTGGGCTTCGGCAACCATAAAAATCGCCCTGGGACCCCAAATTGGTGAGTAGTAGTCCACGAAACGGGCCAGAATCGGCCAAAACAGCGAGTGTTAATGACCTGCACGTAAGCGCACCTCGGGGTTCAGTAACCATGGAATTTGCTCCTTACCCCAAAACGGTGAGTACTAGTCTATGAAACGGGTCAGAATCATCAAAGAGGTGAGTGCTGATGAACGATACATAAGCGCACCTTGGGGTTCAGCAACCATAAAAGTCGCTCTGGGATCCCAAAACGGTGAGTAATAGTCCATGAAATGGGCCAGAATCGACCAAAATGGCGAGTGTTAATGTCATGCACGTAAGCACCTTGGGGTCCATAAACCAAGAAAATCGCTTCGGGACCCCAAAACGGTCAGTAATAGTCCACAAAACGGGCCAGAATCGGGCAAAACGGAGAGTGTTGATGAATGACACGTAAGCGCATCTTGGGGTTCAGCAACCATTAAAATCGCTTCGGGACCCCAAAATGGTGATTAATAGTCCACGAAACGGGCCAGAATCAGTGAAAATTGTGATTGTTAATGACCTACACGTAAGCGCACATTAGGGTTCAATAACCATAAAATCGCTCCGAAACCCCAAATCAATGAGTAATATCCCATGAAACTGGCCAGAATCGGCCAAAATGGCGAGTGTTGATGAACGACACCTAATCACACCTTGGGCTTCGGCAACCATAAAAAACGCTCTGGGACCCCAAATTGGTGAGTAGTAGTGCACGAAACGGGCCAGAATCAGGGAAAATTGTGATTG
>NC_057807.1:3966943-3998961 GCF_018294505.1 Triticum aestivum
GACCTACACGTAAGCGCACATTAGGGTTCAATAACCATAAAATCGCTCCGAAACCCCAAATCAATGAGTAATATCCCATGAAACGGGCAAGAATCGGCCAAAATGGCGAGTGTTGATGAACGACACCTAATCACACCTTGGGCTTCGGCAACCATAAAAAACGCTCTGGGACCCCAAATTGGTGAGTAGTAGTGCACGAAACGGGCCAGAATCGGCCAAAACAGTGAGTGTTAATGACCTGCACGTAAGCGCACCTCGGGGTTCAGTAACCATGGAAATTGCTCCTTACCCCAAAACGGTGAGTAATAGTTTATGAAACGGGTCAGAATCATCAAAGAGGTGAGTGCTGATGAATGATACATAAGCGCACCTTGGGGTTCAGCAACAATAAAAGTCGCTCTAGGATCCCAAAACGGTGAGTAATAGTCCACGAAATGGGCCAGAATCGGCCAAAATGGCAAGTGTTAATGTCATGCACGTAAGCGCACCTTGGGGTCCATAAACCAAGAAAATCGCTTTGGGACCCCAAAACGGTCAGTAATAGCCCACGAAACGTGCCAGAGCCGGCCAAACCTGCGAGTGTTGATGACCGATAGGTAAATGCACCCCGAGGTTCATCAATCGTGGAAATTGCTCCAAGACCTCAAAATGGTGAGTAATAGTCCACGAAATGCGCCAAAATCGGCCAAAACTGCAAGTGTTGATGACCTACAAGTAAACGCACCTCAGGGATCATTAATCGTGGAAATCGCTCCAGGACCTCAAAAAGGTGAGCAATAGCCCATGAGACGGGACGAATCAGCCAAAACGGCGAGTGTCGATGTCCTGCACGTAAGCATGTAATAGGACCTTGTAGTTCAACAAGCAAGGAAATCGCACAGGGACACCAAAATGGTGAGTAATGGCCCATGAAACGGGCCAGAATCGGGCAAAACGGAGAGTGTTGATGAATGACACGTAAGCGCTTCTTGGGGTTCAGCAACCATTAAAATAGCTTCGGGACCCAAAATGGTGATTAATAGTCCACGAAACGGGCCAGAATCAGCGAAAATTGTGAGTGTTAATGACCTACACGTAAGCGCACATTAGGGTTCAGTAACCATAAAATAGCTCCGAAACCCCAAATCAATGAGTAATAGCCCATGAAACGGGCCAGAATCGGCCAAAATGGCGAGTGTTGATGAACGACACGTAAGCACACCTTGGGCTTCGGCAACCATAAAAATCGCCCTGGGACCCCAAATTGGTGAGTAGTAGTCCACGAAACGGCCAAGAATCGGCCAAAACAGCGAGTGTTAATGACCTGCACGTAAGCGCACCTCGGGGTTCAGTAACCATGGAATTTGCTCCTTACCCCAAAACGGTGAGTACTAGTCTATGAAACGGGTCAGAATCATCAAAGAGGTGAGTGTTGATGAACGATACATAAGCGCACCTTGGGGTTCAGCAACCATAAAAGTCGCTCTGGGATCCCAAAACAGTGAGTAATAGTCCACGAAATGGGCCAGAATCGGCCAAAATGGCGAGTGTTAATGTCATGCACGTAAGCGCACCTTGGGGTCCATAAACCAAGAAAATCGCTTCGGGACCCCAAAACGGTCAGTAATATTCCACGAAACGGGCCAGAATCGGGCAAAACGGAGAGTGTTGATGAATGACACGTAAGCGCATCTTGGGGTTCAGCAACCATTAAAATCGCTTCGGGACCCCAAAATGGTGATTAATAGTCCACGAAACGGGCCAGAATCAGTGAAAATTGTGATTGTTAATGACCTACACGTAAGCGCACATTAGGGTTCAATAACCATAAAATCGCTCCGAAACCCCAAATCAATGAGTAATATCCCATGAAACGGGCCAGAATCGGCCAAAATGGCGAGTGTTGATGAACGACACCTAATCACACCTTGGGCATCGGCAACCATAAAAAACGCTCTGGGACCCCAAATTGGTGAGTAGTAGTCCACGAAACGGGCCAAAATCGGCCCAAACAGTGAGTGTTAATGACCTGCACGTAAGCGCACCTCGGGGTTCAGTAACCATGGAAATTGCTCCTTACCCCAAAACGGTGAGTAATAGTTTGTGAAACGGGTCAGAATCATCAAAGAGGTGAGTGCTGATGAATGATACATAAGCGCACCTTGGGGTTCAGCAACAATAAAAGTCGCTCTAGGATCCCAAAACGGTGAGTAATAGTCCATGAAATGGGCCAGAATCGGCCAAAATAGCAAGTGTTAATGTCATGCACGTAAGCGCACCTTGGGGTCCATAAACCAAGAAAATCGCTTCGGGACCCCAAAACGGTCAGTAATAGTCCACGAAACGGGCCAGAGCCGGCCAAACCTGCGAGTGTTGATGACCGATAGGTAAATGCACCCCGAGGTTCATCAATCGTGGAAATCGCTCCAAGACCACAAAATGGTGAGTAATAGTCCACGAAATGCGCCAAAATCGGCCAAAACTGCAAGTGTTGATGACCTACAAGTAAACGCACCTCGGGGATCATTAATCGTGGAAATCGCTCCAGGACCTCAAAAAGGTGAGCAATAGCCCATGAGACGGGACGAATCGGCCAAAACGGCGAGTGTCGATGACCTGCACGTAAGCACGTAATAGGACCTTGTAGTTCAACAAGCAAGGAAATCGCACAGGGACACCAAAATGGTGAGTAATGGCCCATGAAACGGGCCAGAATCAGGCAAAACGGAGAGTGTTGATGAATGACACGTAAGCGCTTCTTGGGGTTCAGCAACCATTAAAATCGCTCCGGGACCCCAAAATGGTGATTAATAGTCCACGAAACGGGCCAGAATCAGGGACAATTGTGAGTGTTAATGACCTACACGTAAGCACACATTAGGTTCAGTAACCATAAAATAGCTCCGAAACCCCAAATCAATGAGTAATAGCCCATGAAACGGGCCAGAATCGGCCAAAATTGCGAGTGTTGATGAACGACACGTAAGCACACCTTGGGCTTCGGCAACCATAAAAATCGCCCTGGGACCCCAAATTGGTGAGTAGTAGTCCACGAAACGGGCCAGAATCGGCCAAAACGGCGAGTGTTAATGACCTGCACGTAAGCGCACCTCGGGGTTCAGTAACCATGGAATTTGCTCCTTACCCCAAAACGGTGAGTACTAGTCTATGAAACGGGTCAGAATCATCAAAGAGGTGAGTGCTGATGATCGATACATAAGCGCACCTTGGGGTTCAGCAACCATAAAAGTCGCTCTGGGATCCCAAAACGGTGAGTAATAGTCCACGAAATGGGCCAGAATCGGCCAAAATGGCGAGTGTTAATGTCATGCACGTAAGCGCACCTTGGGGTCCATAAACCAAGAAAATCGCTTCGGGACCCCAAAACGGTCAGTAATATTCCACGAAACGGGCCAGAATCGGGCAAAACGGAGAGTGTTGATGAATGACACGTAAGCGCATGTTGGGGTTCAGCAACCATTAAAATCGCTTCGGGACCCCAAAATGGTGATTAATAGTCCACGAAACGGGCCAGAATCAGTGAAAATTGTGAGTGTTAATGACCTACACGTAAGCGCACATTAGGGTTCAATAACCATAAAATCGCTCCGAAACCCCAAATCAATGAGTAATATCCCATGAAACGGGCCAGAATCGGCCAAAATGGCGAGTGTTGATGAACGACACCTAATCACACCTTGGGCTTCGGCAACCATAAAAAACGCTCTGGGACCCCAAATTGGTGAGTAGTAGTCCACGAAACGGGCCAGAATCGGCCCAAACAGTGAGTGTTAATGACCTGCACGTAAGCGCACCTCGGGGTTCAGTAACCATGGAAATTGCTCCTTACCCCAAAACGGTGAGTAATAGTTTATGAAACGGGTCAGAATCATCAAAGAGGTGAGTGCTGATGAATGATACATAAGCGCACCCTGGGGTTCAGCAACAATAAAAGTCGCTCTAGGATCCCAAAACGGTGAGTAATAGTCCACGAAATGGGCCAGAATCGGCCAAAATGGCAAGTGTTAATGTCATGCACGTAAGCGCACCTTGGGGTCCATAAACCAAGAAAATCTCTTCGGGACCCCAAAACGGTCAATAATAGTCCACGAAACGGGCCAGAGTCGGCCAAACCTGTGAGTGTTGATGACCGATAGGTAAATGCACCCCGAGGTTCATCAATCGTGGAAATCGCTCCAAGACCTCAAAATGGTGAGTAATAGTCCACGAAATGCGCCAAAATCGGCCAAAACTGCAAGTGTTGATGACTTACAAGTAAACGCACCTCGGGGATCATTAATCGTGGAAATCGCTCCAGGACCTCAAAAAGGTGAGCAATAGCCCATGAGACGGGACGAATCGGCCAAAACGGCGAGTGTCGATGACCTGCACGTAAGCACGTAATAGGACCTTGTAGTTCAACAAGCAAGGAAATCGCACAGGGACACCAAAATGGTGAGTAATAGCCCATGAAACGGGCCAGAATCGGGCAAAACGGAGAGTGTTGATGAATGACACGTAAGCGCTTCTTGGGGTTCTGCAACCATTAAAATCGCTTCGGGACCCCAAAATGGTGATTAATAGTCCATGAAACGGGCCAGAATCAGCGACAATTGTGAGTGTTAATGACCTACACGTAAGCACACATTAGGGTTCAGTAACCATAAAATAGCTTCGAAACCCCAAATCAATGAGTAATAGCCCATGAAACGGGCCAGAATCGGCCAAAATGGCGAGTGTTGATGAACGACACGTAGGCACACCTTGGGCTTCGGCAACCATAAAAATCGCCCTGGGACCCCAAATTGGTGAGTAGTAGTCCACGAAACGGGCCAGAATCGGCCAAAACAGCGAGTGTTAATGACCTGCACGTAAGCGCACCTCGGGGTTCAGTAACCATGGAATTTGCTCCTTACCCCAAAACGGTGAGTACTAGTCTATGAAACGGGTCAGAATCATCAAAGAGGTGAGTGCTGATGAACGATACATAAGCGCACCTTGGGGTTCAGCAACCATAAAAGTCGCTCTGGGATCCCAAAATGGTGAGTAATAGTCCACGAAATGGGCCAGAATCGGCCAAAATGGCGAGTGTTAATGTCATGCACGTAAGCGCACCTTGGGGTCCATAAACCAAGAAAATCACTTCGGGACCCCAAAACGGTCAGTAATAGTCCACGAAACGGGCCAGAATCGGGCAAAACGGAGAGTGTTGATGAATGACACGTAAGCGCATCTTGGGGTTCAGCAACCATTAAAATCGCTTCGGGACCCCAAAATGGTGATTAATAGTCCACGAAACAGGCCAGAATCAGTGAAAATTGTGAGTGTTAATGACCTACACGTAAGCGCACATTAGGGTTCAATAACCATAAAATCGCTCCGAAACCCCAAATCAATGAGTAATATCCCATGAAACGGGCCAGAATCGGCCAAAATGGCGAGTGTTGATGAACGACACCTAATCACTCCTTGGGCTTCGGCAACCATAAAAAACGCTCTGGGACCCCAAATTGGTGAGTAGTAGTCCACGAAACGGGCCAGAATCGGCCAAAACAGTGAGTGTTAATGACCTGCACGTAAGCGCACCTCGGGGTTCAGTAACCATGGAAATTGCTCCTTACCCCAAAACGGTGAGTAATAGTATATGAAACGGGTCAGAATCATCAAAGAGGTGAGTGCTGATGAACGATACATAAGCGCACCTTGGGGTTTAGCAACCATAAAAGTCGCTCTGTGATCCATAAACGGTGAGTAATAGTCCATGAAATGGGCCAGAATCGGCCAAAATGGCGAGTGTTAATGTCATGCACGTAAGCGCACCTTGGGGTCCATAAACCAAGAAAATCGCTTCGGGACCCCAAAATTGTCAGTAATAGTCCACGAAACGGGCCAGAATCGGCCAAACCTGCGAGTGTAGATCACCGATAGGTAAATGCACCCCGAGGTTCATTAATCGTGGAAATCGCTCCAAGACCTCAAAATGGTGAGTAATAGTCCACGAAATGCGCCAAAATCAGCCAAAAGTGCAAGTGTTGATGACCTACACGTAAACACACCTCGGGGATCTTTAATTGTGGAAATCGCTCCAGGACCTCAAAAAGGTGAGCAATAGCACATGAGACGGGTCGAATCAGCCAAAACGGCGAGTGTTGATGACCTGCACGTAATAGGACCTTGTAGTTCAACAAGCAAGGAAATCGCATAGGGACCCCAAAATGGTGAGTAATAGCCCATGAAACGGGCCAGAATCGGGCAAAACGAAGAGTGTTGATGAATGACACGTAAGCGCTTCTTGGGGTTCAGCAACCATTAAAATCGCTTTGGGACCCCAAAATGGTGATTAATAGTCCACGAAACGGGCCAGAATCAGCGAAAATTGTGAGTGTTAATGACCTACACGTAAGCGCACATTAGGGTTCAGTAACCATAAAATCGCTCCGAAACCCCAAATCAATGAGTAATATCCCATGAAACGGGCAAGAATCGGCCAAAATGGCGAGTGCTGATGAACGACACGTAAGCACACCTTGGGCTTCGGCAACCATAAAAATCGCTCTGGGACCCCAAATTGGTGAGTAGTAGTCCACGAAACGGGCCAGAATCGGCCAAAACAGCGAGTGTTAATGACCTGCACGTAAGCGCACCTCGGGGTTCAGTAACCATGGAAATTGCTCCTTACCCCAAAACGGTGAGTAATAGTCTATGAAACGGGTCAGAATCATCAAAGAGGTGAGTGCTGATGAATGATACATAAGCGCACCTTGGGGTTCAGCAACCATAAAAGTCGCTCTAGGATCCCAAAACGGTGAGTAATAGTCCACGAAATGGGCCAGAATCGGCCAAAATGGCAAGTGTTAGTGTCATGCATGTAAGCGCACCTTGGGGTCCATAAACCAAGAAAATCGCTTCGGGACCCCAAAACGGTAAGTAATAGTCCACGAAATGCGCCAAAATCGGCCAAAACTGCAAGTGTTGATGACCTACACGTAAACACACCTCGGGGATCATTAATCGTGGAAATCGCTCCAGGACCTAAAAAAGGTGAGCAATAGCACATGACACGGGTCGAATCAGCCAAAACGGCGAGTGTCGATGACCTGCACGTAATAGGACCTTGTAGTTCAACAAGCAAGGAAATCGCACAGGGACCCCAAAATGGTGAGTAATAGCCCATGAAACAGGCCAGAATCGGGCAAAACGAAGAGTGTTGATGAATGACACGTAAGCGCTTCTTGGGGCTCAGCAACCATTAAAATCGCTTCAGGACCCCAAAATGGTGATTAATAGTCCACGAAACGGGCCAGAATCAGCGAAAATTGTGAGTGTTAATGACCTACACGTAAGCGCACATTAGGGTTCAGTAACCATAAAATCGCTCCGAAACCCCAAATCAATGAGTAATATCCCATGAAACGGGTAAGAATCGGCCAAAATGGCGAGTGTTGATGAACGATAGGTAAATGCACCCCGAGGTTCATTAATCGTGGAAATCGCTCCAAGACCTCAAAATGGTGAGTAATAGTCCACGAAATGCGCCAAAATCGGCCAAAACTGCAAGTGTTGATGACCTACACGTAAACACACCTCGGGGATCATTAATCGTGGAAATCGCTCCAGGACCTCAAAAAGGTGAGCAATAGCACATGACACGGGTCGAATCAGCCAAAACGGCGAGTGTCGATGACCTGCACGTAATAGGACCTTGTAGTTCAACAAGCAAGGAAATCGCACAGGGACCCCAAAATGGTGAGTAATAGCCCATGAAACGGGCCAGAATCGGGCAAAACGAAGAGTGTTGATGAATGACACGTAAGCGCTTCTTGGGGTTCAGCAACCATTAAAATCGCTTCAGGACCCCAAAACGGTGATTAATAGTCCACGAAACGGGCCAGAATCAGCGAAAATTGTGAGTGTTAATGACCTACACGTAAGCGCACATTAGGGTTCAATAACCATAAAATCGCTCCGAAACCCCAAATCAATGAGTAATATCCCATGAAACGGGCCAGAATCGGCCAAAATGGCGAGTGTTGATGAACGATAGGTAAATGCACCCCGAGGTTCATTAATCGTGGAAATCGCTCCAAGACCTCAAAATGGTGAGTAATAGTCCACGAAATGCGCCAAAATCGGCCAAAACTGCAAGTGTTGATGACCTACACGTAAACACACCTCGGGGATCATTAATCGTGGAAATCGCTCCAGGACCTCAAAAAGGTGAGCAATAGCACATGACACGGGTCGAATCAGCCAAAACGGCGAGTGTCGATGACCTGCACGTAATAGGACCTTGTAGTTCAACAAGCAAGGAAATCGCACAGGGACCCCAAAATGGTGAGTAATAGCCCATGAAACGGGCCAGAATCGGGCAAAACGAAGAGTGTTGATGAATGACACGTAAGCGCTTCTTGGGGTTCAGCAACCATTAAAATCGCTTCAGGACCCCAAAACGGTGATTAATAGTCCACGAAACGGGCCAGAATCAGCGAAAATTGTGAGTGTTAATGACCTACACGTAAGCGCACATTAGGGTTCAATAACCATAAAATCGCTCCGAAACCCCAAATCAATGAGTAATATCCCATGAAACGGGCCAGAATCGGCCAAAATGGCGAGTGTTGATGAACGATAGGTAAATGCACCCCGAGGTTCATTAATCGTGGAAATCGCTCCAAGACCACAAAATGGTGAGTAATAGTCCACGAAATGCGCCAAAATCGGCCAAAACTGCAAGTGTTGATGACCTACACGTGAACACACCTCGGGGATCATTAATCGTGGAAATCGCTCCAGGACCTCAAAAAGGTGAGCAATAGCACATGACACGGGTCGAATCAGCCAAAACGGCGAGTGTCGATGACCTGCACGTAATAGGACCTTGTAGTTCAACAAGCAAGGAAATCGCACAGGGACCCCAAAATGGTGAGTAATAGCCCATGAAACGGGCCAGAATCGGGCAAAACGAAGAGTGTTGATGAATGACATGTAAGCGCTTCTTGGGGTTCAGCAACCATTAAAATCGCTTCAGGACCCCAAAACGGTGATTAATAGTCCACGAAACGGGCCAGAATCAGCGAAAATTGTGAGTGTTAATGACCTACACGTAAGCGCACATTAGGGTTCAGTAACCATAAAATCGCTCCGAAACCCCAAATCAATGAGTAATATCCCATGAAACGGGCAAGAATCGGCCAAAATGGCGAGTGTTGATGAACGACACGTAAGCACACCTTGGGCTTCAGCAACCATAAAAAACGCTCTGGGACCCCAAATTGGTGAGTAGTAGTCCACGAAACGGGCCAGAATCGGCCAAAACAGCGAGTGTTAATGACCTGCACGTAAGCGCACCTCGGGGTTCAGTAACCATGGAAATTGCTCCTTACCCCAAAACGGTGAGTAATAGTTTATGAAACGGGTCAGAATCATCAAAGAGGTGAGTGCTGATGAATGATACATAAGCGCACCTTGGGGTTCAGCAACCATAAAAGTCGCTCTAGGATCCCAAAACGGTGAGTTATAGTCCACGAAATGGGCCAGAATCGGCCAAAATGGAAGTGTTAATGTCATGCACGTAAGCGCACCTTGGGGTCCTTAAACCAAGAAAATCGCTTCGGGACCCCAAAACGGTCAGTAATAGTCCACGAAACGGGCCAGAGTCGGCCAAACCTGCGAGTGTTGATAACCGATAGGTAAATGCACCCCGAGGTTCATCAATCGTGGAAATCACTCCAAGACCTCAAAATGGCGAGTAATAGTCCACGAAATGCGACAAAATCGGCCAAAACTGCAAGTGTTGATGACCTACAAGTAAACGCACCTCGGGGATCATTAATCGTGGAAATCGCTCCAGGACCTCAAAAAGGTGAGCAGTAGCCCATGAGACGGGACGAATCAGCCAAAACGGCGAGTGTCGATGACCTGCCCGCAAGCACGTAATAGGACCTTGTAGTTCAACAAGCAAGGAAATCGCACAGGGACACCAAAATGGTGAGTAATAGCCCATGAAACGGGCCAGAATCGGGCAAAACGGAAAGTGTTGATGAATGACACGTAAGCACTTCTTGGGGTTCAACAACCATTAAAATCGCTTTGGGACCCCAAAATGGTGATTAATAGTCCACGAAACGGGCCAGAATCAGCGAAAATTGTGAGTGTTAATGACCAACACGTAAGCGCACATTAGGGTTCAGTACCATAAAATCGCTCCGAAACCCCAAATCAATGAGTAATATCCCATGAAACGGGCAAGAATCGGCCAAAATGGCGAGTGTTGATGAACGACACGTAAGCACACCTTGGGCTTCGGCAACCATAAAAAACGCTCTGGGACCCCAAATTGGTGAGTAGTAGTCCACGAAACGGGCCAGAATCGGCCAAAACTGTGAGTGTTAATGACGTGCAGGTAAGCGCACCTCGGGGTTCAGTAACCATGGAAATTGCTCCTTACCCCAAAACGGTGAGTAATAGTTTATGAAACGGGTCCGAATCATCAAAGAGGTGAGTGCTGATGAATGATACATAAGCGCACCTTGGGGTTCAGCAACCATAAAAGTCGCTCTAGGATCCCAAAACGGTGAGTAATAGTCCACGAAATGGGCTAGAATCGGCCAAAATGGCAAGTGTTAGTGTCATGCATGTAAGCCCACCTTGGGGTCCATAAACCAAGAAAATCGCTTCGGGACCCCAAAACGGTCAGTAATAGTCCACGAAACGGGCCAGAGTCGGCCAAACGTGAGAGTGTTGATCACCGATAGGTAAATGCACCCCGAGGTTCATTAATCGTGGAAATCGCTCCAAGACCTCAAAATGGTGAGTAATAGTCCACGAAATGCGCCAAAATCGGCCAAAACTGCAAGTGTTGATGACCTACACGTAAACACACCTCGGGGATCATTAATCGTGGAAATCGCTCCAGGACCTCAAAAAGGTGAGCAATAGCACATGACACGGGTCGAATCAGCCAAAACGGCGAGTGTCGATGACCTGCACGTAATAGGACCTTGTAGTTCAACAAGCAAGGAAATCGCACAGGGACCCCAAAATGGTGAGTAATAGCCCATGAAACGGGCCAGAATCGGGCAAAACGAAGAGTGTTGATGAATGACACGTAAGCGCTTCTTGGGGTTCAGCAACCATTAAAATCGCTTCAGGACCCCAAAATGGTGATTAATAGTCCACTAAACGGGCCAGAATCAGCGAAAATTGTGAGTGTTAATGACCTACACGTAAGCGCACATTAGGGTTCAGTAACCATAAAATCGCTCCAAAACCCCAAATCAATGAGTAATATCCCTTGAAACGGGCAAGAATCGGCCAAAATGGCGAGTGTTGATGAACGATAGGTAAATGCACCCCGAGGTTCATTAATCGTGGAAATCGCTCCAAGACCTCAAAATGGTGAGTAATAGTCCACGAAATGCGCCAAAATCTGCCAAAACTGCAAGTGTTGATGACCTACACGTAAACACACCTCGGGGATCATTAATCGTGGAAATCGCTCCAGGACCTCAAAAAGGTGAGCAATAGCACATGAGACGGGTCGAATCAGCCAAAACGGCGAGTGTCGATGACCTGCACGTAATAGGACCTTGTAGTTCAACAAGCAAGGAAATCGCACAGGAACCCCAAAATGGTGAGTAATAGCCCATGAAACGGGCCAGAATCGGGCAAAACGGAGAGTGTTGATGAATGACACGTAAGCGCTTCTTGGGGTTCAGCAACCATTAAAATCGCTTCAGGACCCCAAAACGGTGATTAATAGTCCACGAAACGGGCCAGAATCAGCGAAAATTGTGAGTGTTAATGACCTACACGTAAGCGCACATTAGGGTTCAATAACCATAAAATCGCTCCGAAACCCCAAATCAATGAGTAATAGCCCATGAAACGGGCCAGAATCAGCCAAAATGGCGAGTGTTGATGAACGATAGGTAAATGCACCCCGAGGTTCATTAATCGTGGAAATCGCTCCAAGAACTCAAAATGGTGAGTAATAGTCCACGAAATGCGCCAAAATCGGCCAAAACTGCAAGTGTTGATGACCTACACGTAAACACACCTCGGGGATCATTAATCGTGGAAATCGCTCCAGGACCTCACAAAGGTGAGCAATAGCACATGACACGGGTCGAATCAGCCAAAACGGCGAGTGTCGATGACCTGCCCGCAAGCACGTAATAGGACCTTGTAGTTCAACAAGCAAGGAAATCGCACAGGGACACCAAAATTGTGAGTAATAGCCCATGAAACGGGCCAGAATCGGGCAAAACGGAAAGTGTTGATGAATGACACGTAAGCACTTCTTGGGGTTCAACAACCATTAAAATCGCTTCGGGACCCCAAAATGGTGATTAATAGTCCACGAAACGGGCCAGAATCAGCGAAAATTGTGAGTGTTAATGACCAACACGTAAGCGCACATTAGGGTTCAGTACCATAAAATCGCTCCGAAACCCCAAATCAATGAGTAATATCCCATGAAACGGGCAAGAATCGGCCAAAATGGCGAGTGTTGATGAACGACACGTAAGCACACCTTGGGCTTCGGCAACCATAAAAAACGCTCTGGGACCCCAAATTGGTGAGTAGTAGTCCACGAAACGGGCCAGAATCGGCCAAAACTGTGAGTGTTAATGACCTGCAGGTAAGCGCACCTCAGGGTTCAGTAACCATGGAAATTGCTCCTTACCCCAAAACGGTGAGTAATAGTTTATGAAACGGGTCAGAATCATCAAAGAGGTGAGTGCTGATGAATGATACATAAGCGCACCTTGGGGTTCAGCAACCATAAAAGTCGCTCTAGGATCCCAAAACGGTGAGTAATAGTCCACGAAATGGGCTAGAATCGGCCAAAATGGCAAGTGTTAGTGTCATGCATGTAAGCCCACCTTGGGGTCCATAAACCAAGAAAATCGCTTCGGGACCCCAAAACGGTCAGTAATAGTCCACGAAACGGGCCAGAGTCGGCCAAACCTGAGAGTGTTGATCACCGATAGGTAAATGCACCCCGAGGTTCATTAATCGTGGAAATCGCTCCAAGACCTCAAAATGGTGAGTAATAGTCCACGAAATGCGCCAAAATCGGCCAAAACTGCAAGTGTTGATGACCTACACGTAAACACACCTCGGGGATCATTAATCGTGGAAATCGCTCCAGGACCTCAAAAAGGTGAGCAATAGCACATGACACGGGTCAAATCAGCCAAAACGGCGAGTGTCGATGACCTGCACGTAATAGGACCTTGTAGTTCAACAAGCAAGGAAATCGCACAGGGACCCCAAAATGGTGAGTAATAGCCCATGAAACGGGCCAGAATCGGGCAAAACGAAGAGTGTTGATGAATGACACGTAAGCGCTTCTTGGAGTTCAGCAACCATTAAAATCGCTTCAGGACCCCAAAATGGTGATTAATAGTCCACGAAACGGGCCAGAATCAGCGAAAATTGTGAGTGTTAATGACCTACACGTAAGCGCACATTAGGGTTCAGTAACCATAAAATCGCTCCGAAACCCCAAATCAATGAGTAATATCCCTTGAAACGGGCAAGAATCGGCCAAAATGGCGAGTGTTGATGAACGATAGGTAAATGCACCCCGAGGTTCATTAATCGTGGAAATCGCTCCAAGACCTCAAAATGGTGAGTAATAGTCCACGAAATGCGCCAAAATCTGCCAAAACTGCAAGTGTTGATGACCTACACGTAAACACACCTCGGGGATCATTAATCGTGGAAATCGCTCCAGGACCTCAAAAAGGTGAGCAATAGCACATGACACGGGTCGAATCAGCCAAAACGGCGAGTGTCGATGACCTGCACGTAATAGGACCTTGTAGTTCAACAAGCAAGGAAATCGCACAGGGACCCCAAAATGGTGAGTAATAGCCCATGAAACGGGCCAGAATCGGGCAAAACGAAGAGTGTTGATGAATGACACGTAAGCGCTTCTTGGGGTTCAGCAACCATTAAAATCGCTTCAGGACCCCAAAACGGTGATTAATAGTCCACGAAACGGGCCAGAATCAGCGAAAATTGTGAGTGTTAATGACCTACACGTAAGCGCACATTAGGGTTCAATAACCATAAAATCGCTCCGAAACCCCAAATCAATGAGTAATATCCCATGAAACGGGCCAGAATCGGCCAAAATGGCGAGTGTTGATGAACGATAGGTAAATGCACCCCGAGGTTCATTAATCGTGGAAATCGCTCCAAGACCTCAAAATGGTGAGTAATAGTCCACGAAATGCGCCAAAATCGGCCAAAACTGCAAGTGTTGATGACCTACACGTAAACACACCTCGGGGATCATTAATCGTGGAAATCGCTCCAGGACCTCAAAAAGGTGAGCAATAGCACATGACATGGGTCGAATCAGCCAAAACGGCGAGTGTCGATGACCTGCACGTAATAGGACCTTGTAGTTCAACAAGCAAGGAAATCGCACAGGGACCCCAAAATGGTGAGTAATAGCCCATGAAACAGGCCAGAATCGGGCAAAACGAAGAGTGTTGATGAATGACACGTAAGCGCTTCTTGGGGTTCAGCAACCATTAAAATCGCTTCAGGACCCCAAAATGGTGATTAATAGTCCACGAAATGGGCCAGAATCAGCAAAAATTGTGAGTGTTAATGACCTACACGTAAGCGCACATTAGGGTTCAGTAACCATAAAATCGCTCTCAAACCCCAAATCAATGAGTAATATCCCATGAAACGGGTAAGAATCGGCCAAAATGGTGAGTGTTGATGAACGATAGGTAAATGCACCCCGAGGTTCATTAATCGTGGAAATCGCTCCAAGACCTCAAAATGGTGAGTAATAGTCCACGAAATGCGCCAAAATCGGCCAAAACTGCAAGTGTTGATGACCTACACGTAAACACACCTCGGGGATCATTAATCGTGGACTCGCTCCAGGACCTCAAAAAGGTGAGCAATAGCACATGACACGGGTCGAATCAGCCAAAACGGCGAGTGTCGATGACCTGCACGTAATAGGACCTTGTAGTTCAACAAGTAAGGAAATCGCACAGGGAACCCAAAATGGTGAGTAATAGCCCATGAAACGGGCCAGAATCGGGCAAAACGAAGAGTGTTGATGAATGACACGTAAGCGCTTCTTGGGGTTCAGCAACCATTAAAATCGCTTCAGGACCCCAAAATGGTGATTAATAGTCCACGAAACGGGCCAGAATCAGCGAAAATTGTGAGTGTTAATGACCTACACGTAAGCGCACATTAGGGTTCAGTAACCATAAAATCGCTCTCAAACCCCAAATCAATGAGTAATATCCCATGAAACGGGTAAGAATCGGCCAAAATGGCGAGTGTTGATGAACGATAGGTAAATGCACCCCGAGGTTCATTAATCGTGGAAATCGCTCCAAGACCTCAAAATGGTGAGTAATAGTCCACGAAATGCGCCAAAATCGGCCAAAACTGCAAGTGTTGATGACCTACACGTAAACACACCTCGGGGATCATTAATCGTGGACTCGCTCCAGGACCTCAAAAAGGTGAGCAATAGCACATGACACGGGTCGAATCAGCCAAAACGGCGAGTGTCGATGACCTGCACGTAATAGGACCTTGTAGTTCAACAAGTAAGGAAATCGCACAGGGAACCCAAAATGGTGAGTAATAGCCCATGAAACGGGCCAGAATCGGGCAAAATGATGAGTCTTGATGAATGACACGTAAGCGCTTCTTGGGGTTCAGCAACCATTAAAATCGCTTCAGGACCCCAAAATGGTGATTAATAGTCCACGAAACGGGCCAGAATCAGCGAAAATTGTGAGTGTTAATGACCTACACGTAAGCGCACATTAGGGTTCAGTAACCATAAAATCGCTCCGAAACCCCAAATCAATGAGTAATATACCATGAAACGGGTAAGAATCGGCCAAAATGGCGAGTGTTGATGAACGATAGGTAAATGCACCCCGAGGTTCATTAATCGTGGAAATCGCTCCAAGACCTCAAAATGGTGAGTAATATTCCACGAAATGCGCCAAAATCGGCCAAAACTGCAAGTGTTGATGACCTACACGTAAACACACCTCGGGGATCATTAATCGTGGAAATCGCTCCAGGACCTCAAAAAGGTGAGCAATAGCACATGACACGGGTCGAATCAGCCAAAACGGCGAGTGTCGATGACCTGCACGTAATAGGACCTTGTAGTTCAACAAGCAAGGAAATCGCACAGGGACCCCAAAATGGTGAGTAATAGCCCATGAAACGGGCCAGAATCGGGCAAAACGAAGAGTGTTGATGAATGACACGTAAGCGCTTCTTGGGGTTCAGCAACCATTAAAATCGCTTCAGGACCCCAAAACGGTGATTAATAGTCCACGAAACGGGCCAGAATCAGCGAAAATTGTGAGTGTTAATGACCTACACGTAAGCGCACATTAGGGTTCAATAACCATAAAATCGCTCCGAAACCCCAAATCAATGAGTAATATCCCATGAAACGGGCCAGAATCGGCCAAAATGGCGAGTGTTGATGAACGATAGGTAAATGCACCCCGAGGTTCATTAATCGTGGAAATCGCTCCAAGACCTCAAAATGGTGAGTAATAGTCCACGAAATGCGCCAAAATCGGCCAAAACTGCAAGTGTTGATGACCTACACGTAAACACACCTCGGGGATCATTAATCGTGGAAATCGCTCCAGGACCTCAAAAAGGTGAGCAATAGCACATGACATGGGTCGAATCAGCCAAAACGGCGAGTGTCGATGACCTGCACGTAATAGGACCTTGTAGTTCAACAAGCAAGGAAATCGCACAGGGACCCCAAAATGGTGAGTAATAGCCCATGAAACAGGCCAGAATCGGGCAAAACGAAGAGTGTTGATGAATGACACGTAAGCGCTTCTTGGGGTTCAGCAACCATTAAAATCGCTTCAGGACCCCAAAATGGTGATTAATAGTCCACGAAACGGGCCAGAATCAGCGAAAATTGTGAGTGTTAATGACCTACACGTAAGCGCACATTAGGGTTCAGTAACCATAAAATCGCTCTCAAACCCCAAATCAATGAGTAATATCCCATGAAACGGGTAAGAATCGGCCAAAATAGCGAGTGTTGATGAACGATAGGTAAATGCACCCCGAGGTTCATTAATCGTGGAAATCGCTCCAAGACCTCAAAATGGTGAGTAATAGTCCACGAAATGCGCCAAAATCGGCCAAAACTGCAAGTGTTGATGACCTACACGTAAACACACCTCGGGGATCATTAATCGTGGACTCGCTCCAGGACCTCAAAAAGGTGAGCAATAGCACATGACATGGGTCGAATCAGCCAAAACGGCGAGTGTCGATGACCTGCACGTAATAGGACCTTGTAGTTCAACAAGTAAGGAAATCGCACAGGGAACCCAAAATGGTGAGTAATAGCCCATGAAACGGGCCAGAATCGGGCAAAATGAAGAGTCTTGATGAATGACACGTAAGCGCTTCTTGGGGTTCAGCAACCATTAAAATCGCTTCAGGACCCCAAAATGGTGATTAATAGTCCACGAAACGGGCCAGAATCAGCGAAAATTGTGAGTGTTAATGACCTACACGTAAGCGCACATTAGGGTTCAGTAACCATAAAATCGCTCCGAAACCCCAAATCAATGAGTAATATACCATGAAACGGGTAAGAATCGGCCAAAATGGCGAGTGTTGATGAACGATAGGTAAATGCACCCCGAGGTTCATTAATCGTGGAAATCGCTCCAAGACCTCAAAATGGTGAGTAATATTCCACGAAATGCGCCAAAATCGGCCAAAACTGCAAGTGTTGATGACCTACACGTAAACACACCTCGGGGATCATTAATCGTGGAAATCGCTCCAGGACCTCAAAAAGGTGAGCAATAGCACATGACACGGGTCGAATCAGCCAAAACGGCGAGTGTCGATGACCTGCACGTAATAGGACCTTGTAGTTCAACAAGCAAGGAAATCGCACAGGGACCCCAAAATGGTGAGTAATAGCCCATGAAACGGGCCAGAATCGGGCAAAACGAAGAGTGTTGATGAATGACACGTAAGCGCTTCTTGGGGTTCAGCAACCATTAAAATCGCTTCAGGACCCCAAAACGGTGATTAATAGTCCACGAAACGGGCCAGAATCAGCGAAAATTGTGAGTGTTAATGACCTACACGTAAGCGCACATTAGGGTTCAATAACCATAAAATCGCTCCGAAACCCCAAATCAATGAGTAATATCCCATGAAACGGGCCAGAATCGGCCAAAATGGCGAGTGTTGATGAACGATAGGTAAATGCACCCCGAGGTTCATTAATCGTGGAAATCGCTCCAAGACCTCAAAATGGTGAGTAATAGTCCACGAAATGCGCCAAAATCGGCCAAAACTGCAAGTGTTGATGACCTACACGTAAACACACCTCGGGGATCATTAATCGTGGAAATCGCTCCAGGACCTCAAAAAGGTGAGCAATAGCACATGACACGGGTCGAATCAGCCAAAACGGCGAGTGTCGATGACCTGCACGTAATAGGACCTTGTAGTTCAACAAGCAAGGAAATCGCACAGGGACCCCAAAATGGTGAGTAATAGCCCATGAAACGGGCCAGAATCGGGCAAAACGAAGAGTGTTGATGAATGACACGTAAGCGCTTCTTGGGGTTCAGCAACCATTAAAATCGCTTCAGGACCCCAAAACGGTGATTAATAGTCCACGAAACGGGCCAGAATCAGCGAAAATTGTGAGTGTTAATGACCTACACGTAAGCGCACATTAGGGTTCAATAACCATAAAATCGCTCCGAAACCCCAAATCAATGAGTAATATCCCATGAAACGGGCCAGAATCGGCCAAAATGGCGAGTGTTGATGAACGATAGGTAAATGCACCCCGAGGTTCATTAATCGTGGAAATCGCTCCAAGACCACAAAATGGTGAGTAATAGTCCACGAAATGCGCCAAAATCGGCCAAAACTGCAAGTGTTGATGACCTACACGTAAACACACCTCGGGGATCATTAATCGTGGAAATCGCTCCAGGACCTCAAAAAGGTGAGCAATAGCACATGACACGGGTCGAATCAGCCAAAACGGCGAGTGTCGATGACCTGCACGTAATAGGACCTTGTAGTTCAACAAGCAAGGAAATCGCACAGGGACCCCAAAATGGTGAGTAATAGCCCATGAAACGGGCCAGAATCGGGCAAAACGAAGAGTGTTGATGAATGACACGTAAGCGCTTCTTGGGGTTCAGCAACCATTAAAATCGCTTCAGGACCCCAAAACGGTGATTAATAGTCCACGAAACGGGCCAGAATCAGCGAAAATTGTGAGTGTTAATGACCTACACGTAAGCGCACATTAGGGTTCAGTGACCATAAAATCGCTCCGAAACCCCAAATCAATGAGTAATATCCCATGAAACGGGCAAGAATCGGCCAAAATGGCGAGTGTTGATGAACGACACGTAAGCACACCTTGGGCTTCAGCAACCATAAAAAACGCTCTGGGACCCCAAATTGGTGAGTAGTAGTCCATGAAACGGGCCAGAATCGGCCAAAACAGCGAGTGTTAATGACCTGCACGTAAGCGCACCTCGGGGTTCAGTAACCATGGAAATTGCTCCTTACCCCAAAACGGTGAGTAATAGCTTATGAAACGGGTCAGAATCATCAAAGAGGTGAGTGCTGATGAATGATACATAAGCGCACCTTGGGGTTCAGCAACCATAAAAGTCGCTCTAGGATCCCAAAACGGTGAGTAATAGTCCACGAAATGGGCCAGAATCGGCCAAAATGGCAAGTGTTAATGTCATGCACGTAAGCGCACCTTGGGGTCCTTAAACCAAGAAAATCGCTTCGGGACCCCAAAACGGTCAGTAATAGTCCACGAAACGGGCCAGAGTCGGCCAAACCTGCGAGTGTTGGTAACCGATAGGTAAATGCACCCCGAGGTTCATCAATCGTGGAAATCGCTCCAAGACCTCAAAATGGTGAGTAATAGTCCACGAAATGCGACAAAATCGGCCAAAACTGCAAGTGTTGGTGACCTACAAGTAAACGCACCTCGGGGATCATTAATCGTGGAAATCGCTCCAGGACCTCAAAAAGGTGAGCAATAGCCCATGAGACGGGACGAATCAGCCAAAACGGCGAGTGTCGATGACCTGCCCGCAAGCACCTAATAGGACCTTGTAGTTCAACAAGCAAGGAAATCGCACAGGGACACCAAAATGGTGAGTAATAGCCCATGAAACGAGCCAGAATCGGGCAAAACGGAAAGTGTTGATGAATGACACGTAAGCACTTCTTGGGGTTCAGCAACCATTAAAATCGCTTCGGGACCCCAAAATGGTGATTAATAGTCCACGAAACGGGCCAGAATCAGCGAAAATTGTGAGTGTTAATGACCAACACGTAAGCGCACATTAGGGTTCAGTACCATAAAATCGCTCCGAAACCCCAAATCAATGAGTAATATCCCATGAAACGGGCAAGAATCGGCCAAAATGGCGAGTGTTGATGAACGACACGTAAGCACACCTTGGGCTTCGGCAACGATAAAAAATGCTCTGGGACCCCAAATTGGTGAGTAGTAGTCCACGAAACGGGCCAGAATCGGCCAAAACTGTGAGTGTTAATGACCTGCAGGTAAGCGCACCTCGGGGTTCAGTAACCATGGAAATTGCTCCTTACCCCAAAACGGTGCGTAATAGTTTATGAAACGGGTCAGAATCATCAAAGAGGTGAGTGATGATGAATGATACATAAGCGCACCTTGGGGTTCAGCAACCATAAAATTCGCTCTAGGATCCCAAAACGGTGAGTAATAGTCCATGAAATGGGCTAGAATCGGCCAAAATGGCAAGTGTTAGTGTCATGCATGTAAGCGCACCTTGGGGTCCATAAACCAAGAAAATCGCTTCGGGACCCCAAAACGGTCAGTAATAGTCCACGAAACGGGCCAGAGTCGGCCAAACCTGAGAGTGTTGATCACCGATAGGTAAATGCACCCCGAGGTTCATTAATCGTGGAAATCGCTCCAAGACCTCAAAATGGTGAGTAATAGTCCACGAAATGCGCCAAAATCGGCCAAAACTGCAAGTGTTGATGACCTACACTTAAACACACCTCGGGGATCATTAATCGTGGAAATCGCTCCAGGACCTCAAAAAGGTGAGCAATAGCACATGACACGGGTCGAATCAGCCAAAACGGCTAGTGTCGATGACCTGCACGTAATAGGACCTTGTAGTTCAACAAGCAAGGAAATCGCACAGGGACCCCAAAATGGTGAGTAATAGCCCATGAAACGGGCCAGAATCGGGCAAAACGAAGAGTGTTGATGAATGACACGTAAGCGCTTCTTGGGGTTCAGCAACCATTAAAATCGCTTCAGGACCCCAAAACGGTGATTAATAGTCCACGAAACGGGCCAGAATCAGCGAAAATTGTGAGTGTTAATGACCTACACGTAAGCGCACATTAGGGTTCAGTGACCATAAAATCGCTCCGAAACCCCAAATCAATGAGTAATATCCCATGAAACGGGCAAGAATCGGCCAAAATGGCGAGTGTTGATGAACGACACGTAAGCACACCTTGGGCTTCAGCAACCATAAAAAACGCTCTGGGACCCCAAATTGGTGAGTAGTAGTCCATGAAACGGGCCAGAATCGGCCAAAACAGCGAGTGTTAATGACCTGCACGTAAGCGCACCTCGGGGTTCAGTAACCATGGAAATTGCTCCTTACCCCAAAACGGTGAGTAATAGCTTATGAAACGGGTCAGAATCATCAAAGAGGTGAGTGCTGATGAATGATACATAAGCGCACCTTGGGGTTCAGCAACCATAAAAGTCGCTCTAGGATCCCAAAACGGTGAGTAATAGTCCACGAAATGGGCCAGAATCGGCCAAAATGGCAAGTGTTAATGTCATGCACGTAAGCGCACCTTGGGGTCCTTAAACCAAGAAAATCGCTTCGGGACCCCAAAACGGTCAGTAATAGTCCACGAAACGGGCCAGAGTCGGCCAAACCTGCGAGTGTTGGTAACCGATAGGTAAATGCACCCCGAGGTTCATCAATCGTGGAAATCGCTCGAAGACCTCAAAATGGTGAGTAATAGTCCACGAAATGCGACAAAATCGGCCAAAACTGCAAGTGTTGATGACCTACAAGTAAACGCACCTCGGGGATCATTAATCGTGGAAATCGCTCCAGGACCTCAAAAAGGTGAGCAATAGCCCATGAGACGGGACGAATCAGCCAAAACGGCGAGTGTCGATGACCTGCCCGCAAGCACCTAATAGGACCTTGTAGTTCAACAAGCAAGGAAATCGCACAGGGACACCAAAATGGTGAGTAATAGCCCATGAAACGAGCCAGAATCGGGCAAAACGGAAAGTGTTGATGAATGACACGTAAGCACTTCTTGGGGTTCAGCAACCATTAAAATCGCTTCGCGACCCCAAAATGGTGATTAATAGTCCACGAAACGGGCCAGAATCAGCGAAAATTGTGAGTGTTAATGACCAACACGTAAGCGCACATTAGGGTTCAGTACCATAAAATCGCTCCGAAACCCCAAATCAATGAGTAATATCCCATGAAACGGGCAAGAATCGGCCAAAATGGCGAGTGTTGATGAACGACACGTAAGCACACCTTGGGCTTCGGCAACCATAAAAAACGCTCTGGGACTCCAAATTGGAGAGTAGTAGTCCACAAAACGGGCCAGAATCGGCCAAAACTATGAGTGTTAATGACCTGCAGGTAAGCGCACCTCGGGGTTCAGTAACCATGGAAATTGCTCCTTACCCCAAAACGGTGCGTAATAGTTTATGAAACGGGTCAGAATCATCAAAGAGGTGAGTGCTGATGAATGATACATAAGCGCACCTTGGGGTTCAGCAACCATAAAATTCGCTCTAGGATCCCAAAACGGTGAGTAATAGTCCATGAAATGGGCTAGAATCGGCCAAAATGGCAAGTGTTAGTGTCATGCATGTAAGCGCACCTTGGGGTCCATAAACCAAGAAAATCGCTTCGGGACCCCAAAACGGTCAGTAATAGTCCACGAAACGGGCCAGAGTCGGCCAAACCTGAGAGTGTTGATCACCGATAGGTAAATGCACCCCGAGGTTCATTAATCGTGGAAATCGCTCCAAGACCTCAAAATGGTGAGTAATAGTCCACGAAATGCGCCAAAATGGGCCAAAACTGCAAGTGTTGATGACCTACACGTAAACACACCTCGGGGATCATTAATCGTGGAAATCGCTCCAGGACCTCAAAAAGGTGAGCAATAGCACATGACACGGGTCGAATCAGCCAAAACGGCGAGTGTCGATGACCTGCACGTAATAGGACCTTGTAGTTCAACAAGCAAGGAAATCGCACAGGGACCCCAAAATGGTGAGTAATAGCCCATGAAACGGGTCAGAATCGGGCAAAACGAAGAGTGTTGATGAATGACACGTAAGCGCTTCTTGGGGTTCAGCAACCATTAAAATCGCTTCAGGACCCCAAAACGGTGATTAATAGTCCACGAAACGGGCCAGAATCAGCGAAAATTGTGAGTGTTAATGACCTACACGTAAGCGCACATTAGGGTTCAATAACCATAAAATCGCTCCGAAACCCCAAATCAATGAGTAATATCCCATGAAACGGGCCAGAATCGGCCAAAATGGCGAGTGTTGATGAACGATAGGTAAATGCACCCCGAGGTTCATTAATCGTGGAAATCGCTCCAAGACCTCAAAATGGTGAGTAATAGTCCACGAAATGCGCCAAAATCGGCCAAAACTGCAAGTGTTGATGACCTACACGTAAACACACCTCGGGGATCATTAATCGTGGAAATCGCTCCAGGACCTCAAAAAGGTGAGCAATAGCACATGACACGGGTCGAATCAGCCAAAACGGCGAGTGTCGATGACCTGCACGTAATAGGACCTTGTAGTTCAACAAGCAAGGAAATCGCACAAGGACCCCAAAATGGTGAGTAATAGCCCATGAAACGGGCCAGAATCGGGCAAAACGAAGAGTGTTGATGAATGACATGTAAGCGCTTCTTGGGGTTCAGCAACCATTAAAATCGCTTCAGGACCCCAAAACGGTGATTAATAGTCCACGAAACGGGCCAGAATCAGCGAAAATTGTGAGTGTTAATGACCTACACGTAAGCGCACATTAGGGTTCAGTAACCATAAAATCGCTCCGAAACCCCAAATCAATGAGTAATATCCCATGAAACGGGCAAGAATCGGCCAAAATGGCGAGTGTTGATGAACGACACGTAAGCACACCTTGGGCTTCAGCAACCATAAAAAACGCTTTGGGACCCCAAATTGGTGAGTAGTAGTCCACGAAACGGGCCAGAATCGGCCAAAACAGCGAGTGTTAATGACCTGCACGTAAGCGCACCTCGGGGTTCAGTAACCATGGAAATTGCTCCTTACCCCAAAACGGTGAGTAATAGTTTATGAAACGGGTCAGAATCATCAAAGAGGTGAGTGCTGATGAATGATACATAAGCGCACCTTGGGGTTCAGCAACCATAAAAGTCGCTCTAGGATCCCAAAACGGTGAGTAATAGTCCACGAAATGGGCCAGAATCGGCCAAAATGGCAAGTGTTAATGTCATGCACGTAAGCGCACCTTGGGGTCCTTAAACCAAGAAAATCGCTTCGGGACCCCAAAATGGTCAGTAATAGTCCACGAAACGGGCCAGAGTCGGCCAAACCTGAGAGTGTTGATAACCGATAGGTAAATGCACCCCGAGGTTCATCAATCGTGGAAATCGCTCCAAGACCTCAAAATGGTGAGTAATAGTCCACGAAATGCGACAAAATCGGCCAAAACTGCAAGTGTTGATGACCTACAAGTAAACGCACCTCGGGGATCATTAATCGTGGAAATCGCTCCAGGACCTCAAAAAGGTGAGCAATAGCCCATGAGACGGGACGAATCAGCCAAAACGGCGAGTGTCGATGACCTGCCCGCAAGCACGTAATAGGACCTTGTAGTTCAACAAGCAAGGAAATCGCACAGGGACACCAAAATGGTGAGTAATAGCCCATGAAACGGGCCAGAATCGGGCAAAACGGAAAGTGTTGATGAATGACACGTAAGCACTTCTTGGGGTTCAGCAACCATTAAAATCGCTTCGGGACCCCAAAATGGTGATTAATAGTCCACGAAACGGGCCAGAATCAGCGAAAATTGTGAGTGTTAATGACCAACACGTAGGCGCACATTAGGGTTCAGTACCATAAAATCGCTCCGAAACCCCAAATCAATGAGTAATATCCCATGAAACGGGCAAGAATCGGCCAAAATGGCGAGTGTTGATGAACGACACGTAAGCACACCTTGGGCTTCGGCAACCATAAAAAACGCTCTGGGACCCCAAATTGGTGAGTAGTAGTCCACGAAACGGGCCAGAATCGGCCAAAACAGCGAGTGTTAATGACCTGCACGTAAGCGCACCTCGGGGTTCAGTAACCATGGAAATTGCTCCTTACCCCAAAACGGTGAGTAATAGTTTATGAAACGGGTCAGAATCATTAAAGAGGTGAGTGCTGATGAATGATACATAAGCGCACATTGGGGTTCAGCAACCATAAAAGTCGCTCTGGGATCCAAAAACGGTGAGTAATAGTCCACGAAATGGGCCAGAATCGGCCAAAATGGCGAGTGTTAATGTCATGCACGTAAGCGCACCTTGGGGTCCATAAACCAAGAAAATCGCTTCGGGACCCCAAAATGGTCAGTAATAGTCCACGAAACGGGCCAGAATCGGCCAAACCTGCGAGTGTTGATCACCGATAGGTAAATGCACCCCGAGGTTCATTAATCGTGGAAATCTCTCCAAGACCTCAAAATGGCGAGTAATAGTCCACGAAATGCGCCAAAATCGGCCAAAACTGCAAGTGTTGATGCCCTTCCCCTAAACACACCCGGGGGATCGTGGAAATCGCTCCAGGACCTCAAAAAGGTGAGCAATAGCACATGAGACGGGTCGAATCAGCCAAAACGGCGAGTGTCGATGACCTGCACGTAATAGGACCTTGTAGTTCAACAAGCAAGGAAATCGCACGGGGACCCCAAAATGGTGAGTAATAGCCCATGAAACGGGCCATAATCGGGCAAAACGAAGAGTGTTCATGAATGAAACGTAAGCGCTTCTTGGGGTTCAGCAACCATTAAAATCGCTTCAGGACCCCAAAATGGTGATTAATAGTCCACGAAACGGGCCAGAATCAGCGAAAATTGTGAGTGTTAATGACCTACACGTAAGCGCACATTAGGGTTCAGTAACCATAAAATCGATCCGAAACCCCAAATCAATGAGTAATATCCCATGAAACGGGCAAGAATCGGCCAAAATGGCGAGTGTTGATGAACGACACGTAAGCACACCTTGGGCTTCGGCAACCATAAAAATCGCCCTGGGACCCCAAATTGGTGAGTAGTAGTCCACGAAACGGGCCAGAATCGGCCAAAACAGCGAGTGTTAATGACCTGCACGTAAGCGCACCTCGGGGTTCAGTAACCATGGAATTTGCTCCTTACCCCAAAACGGTGAGTACTAGTCTATGAAACGGGTCAGAATCATCAAAGAGGTGAGTGCTGATGAACGATACATAAGCGCACCTTGGGGTTCAGCAACCATAAAAGTCGCTCTGGGATCCCAAAACGGTGAGTAATAGTCCACGAAATGGGCCAGAATCGGCCAAAATGGCGAGTGTTAATGTCATGCACGTAAGCGCACCTTGGGGTCCATAAACCAAGAAAATCGCTTCGGGACCCCAAAACGGTCAGTAATAGTCCACGAAACGGGCCAGAATCGGCCAAACCTGCGAGTGTTGATGACCGATAGGTAAATGCACCCCGAGGTTCATCAATCGTGGAAATCGCTCCAAGACCTCAAAATGGTGAGTAATAGTCCATGAAATGCGCCAAAATCGGCCAAAACTGCAAGTGTTGATGACCTACACGTAAACGCACCTCGGGGATCATTAATCGTGGAAATCGCTCCAGGACCTCAAAAAGGTGAGCAATAGCACATGAGACGGGTCGAATCAGCCGAAACGGCGAGTGTCAATGACCTGCACGTAATAGGACCTTGTAGTTCAACAAGCAAGGAAATCGCACAGGGACCCCAAAATGGTGAGTAATAGCCCATGAAACGGGCCAGAATCGGGGAAAACGAAGAGTGTTGATGAATGACACGTAAGCGCTTCTTGGGGCTCAGCAACCATTAAAATCGCTTCGGGACCCCAAAATGGTGATTAATAGTCCACGAAACGGGCCAGAATCAGCGAAAATTGTGAGTGTTAATGACCTACACGTAAGCGCACATTAGGGTTCAGTAACCATAAAATCGCTCCGAAACCCCAAATCAATGAGCAATATCCCATGAAACGGGCAAGAATCGGCCAAAATGGCGAGTGTTGATGAACGACACGTAAGCACACCTTGGGCTTCGGCAACCATAAAAAACGCTCTGGGACCCCAAATTGGTGAGTAGTAGTCCACGAGACGGGCCAGAATCGGCCAAAACAGCGAGTCTTAATGACCTGCAGGTAAGCGCACCTCGGGGTTCAGTAACCATGGAAATTGCTCCTTACCCCAAAACGGTGAGTAATAGTTTATGAAACGGGTCAGAATCATCAAAGAGGTGAGTGCTGATGAATGATACATAAGCGCACCTTGGGGTTCAGCAACCATAAAAGTCGCTCTAGGATCCCAAAACGGTGAGTAATAGTCCACGAAATGGGCCAGAATCGGCCAAAATCGCAAGTGTTAATGTCATGCACGTAAGCGCACCTTGGGGTCCATAAACCAAGAAAATCGCTTCGGGACCCCAAAACGGTCAGTAATAGTCCACGAAACGGGCCAGAGTCGGCCAAACCTGAGAGTGTTGATCACCGATAGGTAAATGCACCCCGAGGTTCATTAATCGTGGAAATCACTCCAAGACCTCAAAATGGTGAGTAATAGTCCACGAAATGCGCCAAAATCGGCCAAAACTGCAAGTGTTGATGACCTACACGTAAACACACCTCGGGGATCATTAATCGTGGAAATCGCTCCAGGACCTCAAAAAGGTGATCAATAGCACATGACACGGGTCGAATCAGCCAAAACGGCGAGTGTCGATGACCTGCACGTAATAGGACCTTGTAGTTCAACAAGCAAGGAAATCGCACAGGGACCCCAAAATGGTGAGTAATAGCCCATGAAACGGGCCAGAATCGGGCAAAACGAAGAGTGTTGATGAATGACACGTAAGCGCTTCTTGGGGTTCAGCAACCATTAAAATCGCTTCAGGACCCCAAAATGGTGATTAATAGTCCACGAAACGGGCCAGAATCAGTGAAAATTGTGAGTGTTAATGACCTACACGTAAGCGCACATTAGGGTTCAGTAACCATAAAATCGCTCCGAAACCCCAAATCAATGAGTAATATCCCATGAAACGGGCAAGAATCGGCCAAAATGGCGAGTGTTGATGAACGATAGGTAAATGGACCCCGAGGTTCATTAATCGTGGAAATCGCTCCAAGACCTCAAAATGGTGAGTAATAGTCCACGAAATGCGCCAAAATGGGCCAAAACAGCAAGTGTTGATGACCTACACGTAAACACACCTCGGGGATCATTAATCGTGGAAATCGCTCCAGGACCTCAAAAAGGTGAGCAATAGCACATGACACGGGTCGAATCAGCCAAAACGGCGAGTGTCGATGACCTGCACGTAATAGGACCTTGTAGTTCAACAAGCAAGGAAATCGCACAGGGACCCCAAAATGGTGAGTAATAGCCCATGAAACGGGCCAGAATCGGGCAAAACGAAGAGTGTTGATGAATGACACGTAAGCGCTTCTTGGGGTTCAGCAACCATTAAAATCGCTTCAGGACCCCAAAACGGTGATTAATAGTCCACGAAACGGGCCAGAATCAGCGAAAATTGTGAGTGTTAATGACCTACACGTAAGCGCACATTAGGGTTCAATAACCATAAAATCGCTCCGAAACCCCAAATCAATGAGTAATATCCCATGAAACGGGCCAGAATCGGCCAAAATGGCGAGTGTTGATGAACGATAGGTAAATGCACCCCGAGGTTCATTAATCGTGGAAATCGCTCCAAGACCACAAAATGGTGAGTAATAGTCCACGAAATGCGCCAAAATCGGCCAAAACTGCAAGTGTTGATGACCTACACGTAAACACACCTCGGGGATCATTAATCGTGGAAATCGCTCCAGGACCTCAAAAAGGTGAGCAATAGCACATGACACGGGTCGAATCAGCCAAAACGGCGAGTGTCGATGACCTGCACGTAATAGGACCTTGTAGTTCAACAAGCAAGGAAATCGCACAGGGACCCCAAAATGGTGAGTAATAGCCCATGAAACGGGCCAGAATCGGGCAAAACGAAGAGTGTTGATGAATGACACGTAAGCGCTTCTTGGGGTTCAGCAACCATTAAAATCGCTTCAGGACCCCAAAACGGTGATTAATAGTCCACGAAACGGGCCAGAATCAGCGAAAATTGTGAGTGTTAATGACCTACACGTAAGCGCACATTAGGGTTCAATAACCATAAAATCGCTCCGAAACCCCAAATCAATGAGTAATATCCCATGAAACGGGCCAGAATCGGCCAAAATGGCGAGTGTTGATGAACGATAGGTAAATGCACCCCGAGGTTCATTAATCGTGGAAATCGCTCCAAGACCACAAAATGGTGAGTAATAGTCCACGAAATGCGCCAAAATCGGCCAAAACTGCAAGTGTTGATGACCTACACGTAAACACACCTCGGGGATCATTAATCGTGGAAATCGCTCCAGGACCTCAAAAAGGTGAGCAATAGCACATGACACGGGTCGAATCAGCCAAAACGGCGAGTGTCGATGACCTGCACGTAATAGGACCTTGTAGTTCAACAAGCAAGGAAATCGCACAGGGACCCCAAAATGGTGAGTAATAGCCCATGAAACGGGCCAGAATCGGGCAAAACGAAGAGTGTTGATGAATGACATGTAAGCGCTTCTTGGGGTTCAGCAACCATTAAAATCGCTTCAGGACCCCAAAACGGTGATTAATAGTCCACAAAACGGGCCAGAATCAGCGAAAATTGTGAGTGTTAATGACCTACACGTAAGCGCACATTAGGGTTCAGTAACCATAAAATCGCTCCGAAACCCCAAATCAATGAGTAATATCCCATGAAACGGGCAAGAATCGGCCAAAATGGCGAGTGTTGATGAACGACACGTAAGCACACCTTGGGCTTCAGCAACCATAAAAAACGCTCTGGGACCCCAAATTGGTGAGTAGTAGTCCACGAAACGGGCCAGAATCGGCCAAAACAGCGAGTGTTAATGACCTGCACGTAAGCGCACCTCGGGGTTCAGTAACCATGGAAATTGCTCCTTACCCCAAAACGGTGAGTAATAGTTTATGAAACGGGTCAGAATCATCAAAGAGGTGAGTGCTGATGAATGATACATAAGCGCACCTTGGGGTTCAGCAACCATAAAAGTCGCTCTAGGATCCCAAAACGGTGAGTAATAGTCCACGAAATGGGCCAGAATCGGCCAAAATGGCAAGTGTTAATGTCATGCACGTAAGCGCACCTTGGGGTCCTTAAACCAAGAAAATCGCTTCGGGACCCCAAAATGGTCAGTAATAGTCCACGAAACGGGCCAGAGTCGGCCAAACCTGAGAGTGTTGATAACCGATAGGTAAATGCACCCCGAGGTTCATCAATCGTGGAAATCGCTCCAAGACCTCAAAATGGTGAGTAATAGTCCACGAAATGCGACAAAATCGGCCAAAACTGCAAGTGTTGATGACCTACAAGTAAACGCACCTCGGGGATCATTAATCGTGGAAATCGCTCCAGGACCTCAAAAAGGTGAGCAATAGCCCATGAGACGGGACGAATCAGCCAAAACGGCGAGTGTCGATGACCTGCCCGCAAGCACGTAATAGGACCTTGTAGTTCAACAAGCAAGGAAATCGCACAGGGACACCAAAATGGTGAGTAATAGCCCATGAAACGGGCCAGAATCGGGCAAAACGGAAAGTGTTGATGAATGACACGTAAGCACTTCTTGGGGTTCAGCAACCATTAAAATCGCTTCGGGACCCCAAAATGGTGATTAATAGTCCACGAAACGGGCCAGAATTAGCGAAAATTGTGAGTGTTAATGACCAACACGTAGGCGCACATTAGGGTTCAGTACCATAAAATCGCTCCGAAACCCCAAATCAATGAGTAATATCCCATGAAACGGGCAAGAATCGGCCAAAATGGCGAGTGTTGATGAACGACACGTAAGCACACCTTGGGCTTCGGCAACCATAAAAATCGCTCTGGGACCCCAAATTGGTGAGTAGTAGTCCACGAAACGGGCCAGAATCGGCCAAAACAGCGAGTGTTAATGACCTGCACGTAAGCGCACCTCAGGGTTCAGTAACCATGGAATTTGCTCCTTACCCCAAAACGGTGAGTACTAGTCTATGAAACGGGTCAGAATCATCAAAGAGGTGAGTGCTAATGAACGATACATAAGCGCACCTTGGGGTTCAGCAACCATAAAAGTCGCTCTGGGATCCCAAAACGGTGAGTAATAGTCCACGAAATGGGCCAGAATCGGCCAAAATGGCGAGTGTTAATGTCATGCACGTAAGCGCACCTTGGGGTCCATAAACCAAGAAAATCGCTTCGGGACCCCAAAACGGTCAGTAATAGTCCACGAAACGGGCCAGAATCGGCCAAACCTGCGAGTGTTGATGACCGATAGGTAAATGCACCCCGAGGTTCATCAATCGTGGAAATCGCTCCAAGACCTCAAAATGGTGAGTAACAGTCCATGAAATGCGCCAAAATCGGCCAAAACTGCAAGTGTTGATGACCTACACGTAAACGCACCTCGGGGATCATTAATCGTGGAAATCGCTCCAGGACCTCAAAAAGGTGAGCAATAGCACATGAGACGGGTCGAATCAGCCAAAACG
>NC_057807.1:4000562-4000846 GCF_018294505.1 Triticum aestivum
TGATGAATGATACATAAGCGCACCTTGGGGTTCAGCAACCATAAAAGTCGCTCTAGGATCCCAAAACGGTGAGTAATAGTCCACGAAATGGGCCAGAATCGGCCAAAATCGCAAGTGTTAATGTCATGCACGTAAGCGCACCTTGGGGTCCATAAACCAAGAAAATCGCTTCGGGACCCCAAAACGGTCAGTAATAGTCCACGAAACGGGCCAGAGTCGGCCAAACCTGAGAGTGTTGATCACCGATAGGTAAATGCACCCCGAGGTTCATTAATCGTGGAAAT
>NC_057807.1:4001771-4004245 GCF_018294505.1 Triticum aestivum
GGAAATCGCACAGGGACCCCAAAATGGTGAGTAATAGCCCATGAAACGGGTCAGAATCGGGCAAAACGAAGAGTGTTGATGAATGACACGTAAGCGCTTCTTGGGGTTCAGCAACCATTAAAATCGCTTCAGGACCCCAAAACGGTGATTAATAGTCCACGAAACGGGCCAGAATCAGCGAAAATTGTGAGTGTTAATGACCTACACGTAAGCGCACATTAGGGTTCAATAACCATAAAATCGCTCCGAAACCCCAAATCAATGAGTAATATCCCATGAAACGGGCCAGAATCGGCCAAAATGGCGAGTGTTGATGAACGATAGGTAAATGCACCCCGAGGTTCATTAATCGTGGAAATCGCTCCAAGACCTCAAAATGGTGAGTAATAGTCCACGAAATGCGCCAAAATCGGCCAAAACTGCAAGTGTTGATGACCTACACGTAAACACACCTCGGGGATCATTAATCGTGGAAATCGCTCCAGGACCTCAAAAAGGTGAGCAGTAGCCCATGAGACGGGACGAATCAGCCAAAACGGCGAGTGTCGATGACCTGCCCGCAAGCACGGAATAGGACCTTGTAGTTCAACAAGCAAGGAAATCGCACAGGGACACCAAAATGGTGAGTAATAGCCCATGAAACGGGCCAGAATCGGGCACAACGGAAAGTGTTGATGAATGACACGTAAGCACTTCTTGGGGTTCAGCAACCATTAAAATCGCTTCGGGACCCCAAAATGGTGATTAATAGTCCACGAAACGGGCCAGAATCAGCGAAAATTGTGAGTGTTAATGACCAACACGTAGGCGCACATTAGGGTTCAGTACCATAAAATCGCTCCGAAACCCCAAATCAATGAGTAATATCCCATGAAACGGGCAAGAATCGGCCAAAATGGCGAGTGTTGATGAACAACACGTAAGCACACCTTGGGCTTCGGCAACCATAAAAAACGCTCTGGGACCCCAAATTGGTGAGTAGTAGTCCACGAAACGGGCCAGAATCGGCCAAAACAGCGAGTGTTAATGACCTGCACGTAAGCGCACCTCGGGGTTCAGTAACCATGGAAATTGCTCCTTACCCCAAAACGGTGAGTAATAGTTTATGAAACGGGTCAGAATCATCAAAGAGGTGAGTGCTGATGAATGATACATAAGCGCACCTTGGGGTTCAGCAACCATAAAAGTCGCTCTGGGATCCAAAAACGGTGAGTAATAGTCCACGAAATGGGCCAGAATCGGCCAAAATGGCGAGTGTTAATGTCATGCACGTAAGCGCACCTTGGGGTCCATAAACGAAGAAAATCGCTTCGGGACCCCAAAATGGTCAGTAATAGTCCACGAAACGGGCCAGAATCGGCCAAACCTGCGAGTGTTGATCACCGATAGGTAAATGCACCCCGAGGTTCATTAATCGTGGAAATCTCTCCAAGACCTCAAAATGGCGAGTAATAGTCCACGAAATGCGCCAAAATCGGCCAAAACTGCAAGTGTTGATGACCTACACGTAAACACACCTGGGGGATCGTGGAAATCGCTCCAGGACCTCAAAAAGGTGAGCAATAGCACATGAGACGGGTCGAATCAGCCAAAACGGCGAGTGTCGATGACCAGCACGTAATAGGACCTTGTAGTTCAACAAGCAAGGAAATCGCACGGGGACCCCAAAATGGTGAGTAATAGCCCATGAAACGGGCCATAATCGGGCAAAACGAAGAGTGTTCATGAATGAAACGTAAGCGCTTCTTGGGGTTCAGCAACCATTAAAATCGCTTCAGGACCCCAAAATGGTGATTAATAGTCCACGAAACGGGCCAGAATCAGCGAAAATTGTGAGTGTTAATGACCTACACGTAAGCGCACATTAGGGTTCAGTAACCATAAAATCGATCCGAAACCCCAAATCAATGAGTAATATCCCATGAAACGGGCAAGAATCGGCCAAAATGGCGAGTGTTGATGAACGACACGTAAGCACACCTTGGGCTTCGGCAACCATAAAAAACGCTCTGGGACCCCAAATTGGTGAGTAGTAGTCCACGAAACGGGCCAGAATCGGCCAAAACAGCGAGTGTTAATGACCTGCAGGTAAGCGCACCTCGGGGTTCAGTAACCATGGAAATTGCTCCTTACCCCAAAACGGTGAGTAATAGTTTATGAAACGGGTCAGAATCATCAAAGAGGTGAGTGCTGATGAATGATACATAAGCGCACCTTGGGGTTCAGCAACCATAAAAGTCGCTCTAGGATCCCAAAACGGTGAGTAATAGTCCACGAAATGGGCCAGAATCGGCCAAAATCGCAAGTGTTAATGTCATGCACGTAAGCGCACCTTGGGGTCCATAAACCAAGAAAATCGCTTCGGGACCCCAAAACGGTCAGTAATAGTCCACGAAACGGGCCAGAGTCGGCCAAACCTGAGAGTGTTGATCACCGATAGGTAAATGCACCCCGAGGTTCATTAATCGTGGAAA
>NC_057807.1:4004345-4005471 GCF_018294505.1 Triticum aestivum
GCCGATTCTGGCCCGTTTCTTGGACTATTACTCAGTTTTGGGGTCACGTAGTGATTTCCACGACCGACGAACACCGGTGTGTTTATGTGTCGGTCATCAACATTTGCACTTTTGGCCGATTTTGGCCCGTTTCATGGACTATTACTCACTGATTTCGGGCCCCTGAGCGATTTCCATGATTGACGAACCCCGTGGTGCGTTTATGTATAGTTGATCAATAACCCTAGGTTTTACCGATTCAGGGCTCTTTCATGGACTATAACTCACCATTTTGCAGTCCCCAAGCGATTTCCATGCTTGTCGAACCCCAAGATGTGCTTACGTGCTGGTCATCAAGACTCGCAGATTGGGCCGATTCTGGCCCGTTTCTTTGACTATTACTCAGTTTTGGGGTCCCGAAGTGATTTCCACGATCGATGAACACCGGGGTGCGTTTACGTGTCGGTCATCAACACTCACAGTTTTGGCCGATTCTGGTACGTTTTGTGGACTATTACTCACCATTTTGCGGTCACGAAGAGATTTCCATAGTTGTTGAACCCCAAGGTGTGCTTACGTGTCGGTCATCAACTCTCATAGTATTGGCCAATTCTGGCCCGTTTCGTGGACTATTACTGACTGTTTTCGGGTCCCGGAGTGATTTCCACGATTAACAAACCCCGTGGTGCGTTTAAGTGTCGCTCATCAACACTCGTGGTTTTTGTCGATTCTGGCCCGTTTCATGGACTATTACTCACATATTTGGGGTCCCAAAGCGATTTCCATGGATGTCGAACCCCAAGGTGCGATTACGTGTCGGTCATCAACAATCGCAGTTTCGGCCGATTCTGGCCCGTTTCTTGGACTATTACTCAGTTTTGGGGTCACGTAGTGATTTCCACGACCGACGAACACCGGTGTGTTTATGTGTCGGTCATCAACATTTGCACTTTTGGCCGATTTTGGCCCGTTTCTTGGACTATTACTCACTGATTTCGGGCCCCTGAGCGATTTCCATGATTGACGAACCCCATGGTGCGTTTATGTATAGTTGATCAATAACCCTAGGTTTTACCGATTCAGGGCTCTTTCATGGACTATAACTCACCATTTTGCAGTCCCCAAGCGATTTCCATGCTTGTCGAAC
>NC_057807.1:4007013-4028613 GCF_018294505.1 Triticum aestivum
TTTTGCGGTCACGAAGAGATTTCCATAGTTGTTGAACCCCAAGGTGCGCTTACGTGTCGGTCATCAACTCTCATAGTATTTGCCAATTCTAGCCCGTTTCATGGACTATTACTGACTGTTTTGGGGTCCCGGAGTGATTTCCACGATTAACAAACCCCGTGGTGCGTTTAAGTGACGGTCATCAACACTAGTGGTTTTTGTCGATTCTGGCCCGTTTCATGGACTATTACTCACATATTTAGGGTCCCAAAGCGATTTCCATGGATGTCGAACCCCAAGGTGCGATTACGTGTCGGTCATCAACAATCGCAGCTTCGGCCGATTCTGGCCCGTTTCTTGGACTATTACTCAGTTTTGGGGTCACGTAGTGATTTCCACGACCGACGAACACCGGTGTGTTTATGTGTCGGTCATCAACATTTGCACTTTTGGCCGATTTTGGCCCGTTTCATGGACTATTACTCACTGATTTCGGGCCCTGAGCGATTTCCATGATTGACGAACCCCGTGGTGCGTTTATGTATAGTTGATCAATAACCCTAGGTTTTACCGATTCAGGGCTCTTTCATGGACTATAACTCACCATTTTGCAGTCCCCAAGCGATTTCCATGCTTGTCGAACCCCAAGATGTGCTTACGTGCTGGTCATCAAGACTCGCAGATTGGGCCGATTCTGGCCCGTTTCTTTGACTATTACTCAGTTTTGGGGTCCCGAAGTGATTTACACGATCGATGAACACCGGGGTGCGTTTACGTGTCGGTCATCAACACTCACAGTTTTGGCCGATTCTGGTACGTTTTGTGGACTATTACTCACCGTTTTGCGGTCACGAAGAGATTTCCATAGTTGTTGAACCCCAAGGTGTGCTTACGTGTCGGTCATCAACTCTCATAGTATTGGCCAATTCTGGCCCGTTTCGTGGACTATTACTGACTGTTTTCGGGTCCCGGAGTGATTTCCACGATTAACAAACCCCGTGGTGCGTTTAAGTGTCGGTCATCAACACTCGTGGTTTTTGTCGATTCTGGCCCGTTTCATGGACTATTACTCACATATTTGGGGTCCCAAAGCGATTTCCATGGATGTCGAACCCCAAGGTGCGATTACGTGTCGGTCATCAACAATCGCAGTTTCGGCCGATTCTGGCCCATTTCTTGGACTATTACTTAGTTTTGGGGTCACGTAGTGATTTCCACGACCGACGAACACTGGTGTGTTTATGTGTCGGTCATCAACATTTGCACTTTTGGCTGATTTTGGCCCGTTTCATGGACTATTACTCACTAATTTCGGGCCCCTGAGCGATTTCCATGACTGACAAACCCCGTGGTGCGTTTATGTATAGTTGATCAATAACCATAGGTTTTACCGATTCAGGGCTCTTTCATGGACTATAACTCACCATTTTGAAGTCCCCAAGCGATTTCCATGCTTGTCGAACCCCAAGATGTGCTTACGTGCTGGTCGTCAAGACTCGCAGATTGGGCCGATTCTGGCCCGTTTCTTTGACTATTACTCAGTTTTGGGGTCCCGAAGTGATATCCACGATCGACGAACACCGGGCTGCGTTTACGTGTCGGTCATCAACACTCACATTTTTGGCCGATTCTGGTACGTTTTGTGCACTGGTACTCACCGTTTTGGGGTCCCGGAGCGATTACCATGATTGACGATCCCTGGGGTGCGTTTATGTGCCCGTCGTCAACCCTCATAGTTTTGGCCAATTCTGACCAGTTTCGTGGACTATTACTCACCATTTTGCGATCCCAAAGCGATTTCCATAGTTATTGAACCCTAACGTGCGCTTACATGTCGCTCATCAACAGTCACAGTTTTGGCCGATTCAGGCCCGTTTTGTGGACTATTACTCACTTTTTTGGGGTCCCGGAGTGATTTCCATGAATAACGAACCCCGGGGTGCATTTACGTGTCAGACATCAACACTCGCGGTTTTTGTCGATTCTAGCCTGTTTCATGGACTATTACTCACCGTTTTGCGGTCACGAAGAGATTTCCATAGTTGTTGAACCCCAAGGTGCGCTTACGTGTCGGTCATCAACTCTCATAGTATTGGCCAATTCTGGCCCGTTTCATGGACTATTACTGACTGTTTTGGGGTCCCGGAGTGATTTCCACGATTAACAAACCCCGTGATGTGTTTAAGTGTCGGTCATCAACAGTCATGGTTTTTGTCGATTCTGGCCCGTTTCATGGACTATTACTCACATTTTTGGGGTCCCAAAGCGATTTCCATGGATGTCGAACCCCAAGGTGCACTTACGTGTCGGTCATCAACAATCGCAGTTTCGGCCGATTCTGGCCCGTTTCTTGGACTATGACTCTGTTTTGGGGTCACGTAGTGATTTCCACGACCGACGAACACCGGTGTGTTTCTGTGTCGGTCATCAACATTTGCAGTTTTGGCCAATTTTGGCCCGTTTCATGGACTATTACTCACTGATTTTGGGTCCCTGAGCGATTTCCATGATTGACGAACCCCGTGGTGCATTTATGTATAGTTGATCAATAACCCTAGGTTTTACCGATTCAGGGCTCTTTCATGGACTATAACTCACCATTTTGCAGTCCCCAAGCGATTTCCATGCTTGTCGAACCCCAAGATGTGCTTACGTGTTGGTCGTCAAGACTCGCAGATTGGGCCGATTCTGGCCCGGTTCTTGGACTATTACTCAGTTTTGTGGTCCCGAAGTGATTTCCACGATCGACGAACACCGGGGTGCGTTTATGTGTCGGTCATCAACACTCGCAGTTTTGGCCGATTCTGGTACGTTTTGTGCACTGTTACTCTCCGTTTTGGGGTCCCGGAGCGATTACCATGATTGACGATTCCTGGGGTGCGTTTACGTGCCCGTCGTCAACCCTCACAGTTTTGGCCAATTCTGACCCGTTTCGTGGACTATTACTCACCGTTTTGCGATCCCAAAGCGATTTCCATAGTTATTGAACCCTAAGGTGCGCTTACATGTCGCTCATCAACAGTCACAGTTTTGGCCGATTCAGGCCTGTTTTGTGGACTATTACTCACTTTTTTGGGGTTCCAGAGTGATTTCCATGAATAACGAACCCCGGGGTGCATTTACGTGTCAGACATCAACACTCGCGGTTTTTGTCGATTCTGGCCCGTTTCATGGACTATTACTCACCGTTTTGCGGTCACGAAGAGATTTCCATAGTTGTTGAACCCCAAGGTGCGCTTACGTGTCGGTCATCAACTCTCATAGTATTTGCCAATTCTGGCCCGTTTCATGGACTATTACTGACTGTTTTCGGGTCCCGGAGTGATTTCCACGATTAACAAACCCCGTGGTGCGTTTAAGTGTCGGTCATCAACACTCGTGGTTTTTTTCGATTCTGGCCCGTTTCATGGACTATTACTCACATATTTGGGGTCCCAAAGCGATTTCCATGGATGTCGAACCCCAAGGTGCGATTACGTGTCGGTCATCAACAATCGCAGTTTCGGCCGATTCTGGCCCGTTTCTTGGACTATTACTCAGTTTTGGGGTCACGTAGTGATTTCCACGACCGACGAACACCGGTGTGTTTATGTGTCGGTCATCAACATTTGCACTTTTGGCCGATTTTGGCCCGTTTCATGGACTATTACTCACTAATTTCGGGCCCCTGAGCGATTTCCATGACTGACGAACCCCGTGGTGCGTTTATGTATAGTTGATCAATAACCCTAGGTTTTACCGATTCAGGGCTCTTTCATGGACTATAACTCACCATTTTGCAGTCCCCAAGCGATTTCCATGCTTGTCGAACCCCAAGATGTGCTTACCTGCTGGTCGTCAAGACTCGCAGATTGGGCCGATTCTGGCCCGTTTCTTTGACTATTACTCAGTTTTGGGGTCCCGAAGTGATATCCACGATCGACGAACACCGGGGTGCGTTTACGTGTCAGTCATCAACACTCACAGTTTTGGCCGATTCTGGTACGTTTTGTGCACTGTTACTCACCGTTTTGGGGTCCCGGAGCGATTACCATGATTGACGATCCCTGGGGTGCGTTTACGTGCCCGTCGTCAACCCTCACAGTTTTGGCCAATTTTGACCCGTTTCGTGGACTATTACTCACTGTTTTGCGATCCCAAAGCGATTTCCATAGTTATTGAACCCTAAGGTGCGCTTACATGTCGCTCATCAACAGTCACGGTTTTGGCCGATTCAGGCCTGTTTTGTGGACTATTACTCACTTTTTTGGGTTCCGAGAGTGATTTCCATGAATAACGAACCCCGGGGTGCGTTTACGTGTCAGACATCAACACTTGCGGTTTTTGACGATTCTGGCCCGTTTCATGGTCTATTACTCACCGTTTTGCGGTCACGAAGCGATTACCATAGTTGTTGAACCCCAAGATGCGCTTACGTGTTGGTCATCAACTCTCATAGTATTGGCCAATTCTAGCCCGTTTCGTGGACTATTACTAACTGTTTTGGGGTCCCGGAGTGATTTCCACGATTAACATACCCCATGGTGCATTTAAGTGTCGGTCATCAACACTCGTGGTTTTTATCGATTCTGGCCCGTTTCATGGACTATTACTCACATTTTTGGGGTCCCAAAGCGATTTCCATGGATGTCGAACCCCAAGGCGCGCTTACGTATCGGTCATCAACAATCGCAGTTTTGGCCGATTCTGGCCCGTTTCTTGGACTATAACTCAGTTTTGGGCTCACGTAGTGATTTCCACGACCGACGAACACCGGTGTGTTTATGTGTCGGTCATCAACATTTGAAGTTTTAGCCGATTTTGGCCTGCTTCATGGACTATTACTCACTGATTTCAGAACCCTGAGCAATTCCCACGATTGACGAAACCTGGGGTGCGTTTATGTATCGTTGATCAATAACCCTAGGTTTTACCGATTCAGGGCTCTTTCATGGACTATTACTCACCGTTTTGCAGTCCCAAAGCGATTTCGATGCTTGTCGAACCCCAAGATGTGCTTACTTACTGGTCGTCAAGACTCGCAGATTGGGCCGATTCTGGCCCGTTTCTTTGACTATTACTCAGTTTTGGGGTCCCGAAGTGATTTCCACGATTGATGAACACCGGGGTGCATTTACGTGTCGGTCATCAACACTCACAATTTTGGCCGATTCTGGTACGTTTTGTGCACTGTTACTCACCGTTGTGGGGTCCCGGAGCGATTTCCATGATTGACGATCCCTTGGGTGCGTTTATGTGCCCGTCGTCAACCCTCACAGTTTTAGCCAATTCTGACCCGTTTCGTGAACTATTACTCACCATTTTGGGATCCCAAAGCGATTTCCATAGTTATTGAACCCCAAGGTGCGCTTACATGTCGTTCATCAATAGTCACAGTTTTGGCCGATTCTGGCCCGTTCTGTCGACCATTACTCACTTTTTTGGGGTCCCACGGTGATTTCCATGATTAACGAACCCCGGGGTGCGTTTACTTGTCAGACATCAACACTCGCGGTTTTTGACGATTCTGGCCCGTTTCATGGACTATTACTCACCGTTTTGTGGTCACGAAGCGATTTCCATTGTTGTTGAACCCCAAGGTGCGCTTACGTGTTGGTCATCAACCCTCATAGTATTGGCCAATTCTGGCCCGTTTCTTGGACTATAACTCAATTTTGGGCTCATGTAGTGATTTCCACGACCGACGAACACCGGTGTGTTTATGTATCAGTCATCAACATTTGAAGTTTTGGCCGGTTTTGGCCCGCTTCATGGACTATTACTCACTGATTTTAGGTCCCTGAGCAATTTCCATGATTGACGAAACCCGTGGTGCGTTTATGTATCGTTGATCAATAACCCTAGGTTTTACCGATTCAGGGCTCTTTCATGGACTATTACTCACCATTTTGCAGTCCCAAAGCGATTTCGATGCTTGTCGAACCCCAAGATGTGCTTACGTGCTGGTCGTCAAGACTCGCAGATTGGTCCGATTCTGGCCCGTTTCCTGGACTATTACTCAGTTTTGGGGTCCCGAAGTGATTTCCACGATTGATGAACACCGGGGTGCATTTACGTGTCGGTCATCAACACTCACAATTTTGGCCGATTCTGGTACGTTTTGTGCACTGTTACTCACCGTTGTGGGGTCCCGGAGCGATTTCCATGATTGACGATCCCTTGGGTGCGTTTACGTGCCCTTCCTCAACCCTCACAGTTTTAGCCAATTCTGACCCGTTTCGTGAACTATTACTCCCCATTTTGGGATCCCAAAGCGATTTCCATAGTTATTGAACCCCAAGGTGCGCTTACATGTCGGTCATCAACAGTCACAGTTTTGGCCGATTCTGGCCCGTTCTGTCGACTATTACTCACTTTTTTGGGGTCCCACAGTGATTTCCATGATTAACGAACCCCGGGGTGCGTTTACGTGTCAAACATCAACACTGGCGGTTTTTGACGATTCTGGCCCGTTTCATGGACTATTACTCACCGTTTTGCGGTCACGAAGCGATTTCAATAGTTGTTGAACCCCAAGGTGCGCTTATGTGTTGGTCATCAACTCTCATACTATTGGCCAATTATGGCCCGTTTCGTGGACTATTATTGACTGTTTTGGGGTCCCGGAGTGATTTCCACGATTAACAAACCCCATGGTGCGTTTAAGTGTCGGTCATCAACACTCGTGGTTTTTATCGATTCTCGCCCGTTTCATGGACTACTACTCACATTTTTGGGGTCCCAAAGCGATTTCCATGGATGTCGAACCCAAAGGTGCGCTTACGTATTGGTCATCGACAATCGCAGTTTCGGCCGATTCTGGCCCGTTTCTTGGACTATAACTCAGTTTTGGGCTCATGTAGTGATTTCCACGACCGACGAACACCGGTGTGTTTATGTATCAGTCATCAACATTTGAAGTTTTGGCCGGTTTTGGCCCGCTTCATGGACTATTACTCACTGATTTTAGGTCCCTGAGCAGTTTCCATGATTGACGAAACCCGTGGTGCGTTTATGTATCGTTGATCAATAACCCTAGGTTTTACCGATTCAGGGCTCTTTCATGGACTATTACTCACCATTTTGCAGTCCCAAAGCGATTTCGATGCTTGTCGAACCCCAAGATGTGCTTACGTGCTGGTCGTCAAGACTCGCAGATTGGTCCGATTCTGGCCCGTTTCCTGGACTATTACTCAGTTTTGGGGTCCCGAAGTGATTTCCACGATTGATGAACACCGGGGTGCATTTACGTGTCGGTCATCAACACTCACAATTTTGGCCGATTCTGGTACGTTTTGTGCACTGTTACTCACTGTTGTGGGGTCCCGGAGCGATTTCCATGATTGACGATCCCTTGGGTGCGTTTACGTGCCCTTCCTCAACCCTCACAGTTTTAGCCAATTCTGACCCATTTCGTGAACTATTACTCACCATTTTGGGATCCCAAAGCGATTTCCATAGTTATTGAACCCCAAGGTGCGCTTACATGTCGGTCATCAACAGTCACAGTTTTGGCCGATTCTGGCCCGTTCTGTCGACTATTACTCACTTTTTTGGGGTCCCACAGTGATTTCCATGATTAACGAACCCCGGGGTGCGTTTACGTGTCAAACATCAACACTGGCGGTTTTTGACGATTCTGGCCCGTTTCATGGACTATTACTCACCGTTTTGCGGTCACGAAGCGATTTCAATAGTTGTTGAACCCCAAGGTGCGCTTATGTGTTGGTCATCAACTCTCATACTATTGGCCAATTCTGGCCCGTTTCGTGGACTATTATTGACTGTTTTGGGGTCCCGGAGTGATTTCCACGATTAACAAACCCCATGGTGCGTTTAAGTGTCGGTCATCAACACTCGTGGTTTTTATCGATTCTCGCCCGTTTCATGGACTACTACTCACATTTTTGGGGTCCCAAAGCGATTTCCATGGATGTCGAACCCAAAGGTGCGCTTACGTATTGGTCATCGACAATCGCAGTTTCGGCCGATTCTGGCCCGTTTCTTGGACTATAACTCAGTTTTGGGCTCATGTAGTGATTTCCACGACCGACGAACACCGGTGTGTTTATGTATCAGTCATCAACATTTGAAGTTTTGGCCGGTTTTGGCCCGCTTCATGGACTATTACTCACTGATTTTAGGTCCCTGAGCAATTTCCATGATTGACGAAACCTGTGGTGCGTTTATGTATCGTTGATCAATAACCCTAGGTTTTACCGATTCAGGGCTCTTTCATGGACTATTACTCACCATTTTGCAGTCCCAAAGCGATTTCGATGCTTGTCGAACCCCAAGATGTGCTTACGTGCTGGTCGTCAAGACTCGCAGATTGGTCCGATTCTGGCCCGTTTCCTGGACTATTACTCAGTTTTGGGGTCCCGAAGTGATTTCCACGATTGATGAACACCGGGGTGCATTTACGTGTCGGTCATCAACACTCACAATTTTGGCCGATTCTGGTACGTTTTGTGCACTGTTACTCACCGTTGTGGGGTCCCGGAGCGATTTCCATGATTGACGATCCCTTGGGTGCGTTTACGTGCCCTTCGTCAACCCTCACAGTTTTAGTCAATTCTGACCCGTTTCGTGAACTATTACTCACCATTTTGGGATCCCAAAGCGATTTCCATAGTTATTGAACCCCAAGGTGCGCTTACATGTCGGTCATCAACAGTCACAGTTTTGGCCGATTCTGGCCTGTTCTGTCGACTATTACTCACTTTTTTGGGGTCCCACAGTGATTTCCATGATTAACGAACCCCGGGGTGCGTTTACGTGCCAGACATCAACACTGGCGGTTTTTAACGATTCTGGCCCGTTTCATGGACTATTACTCACCGTTTTGCGGTCACGAAGAGATTTCAATAGTTGTTGAACCCCAAGGTGCGCTTATGTGTTGGTCATCAACTCTCATAGTATTGGCCAATTCTGGCCCGTTTCGTGGACTATTATTGACTGTTTTGGGGTCCCGGAGTGATTTCCACGATTAACAAACCCCATGGTGCGTTTAAGTGTCGGTCATCAACACTCGTGGTTTTTATCGATTCTCGCCCGTTTCATGGACTACTACTCACATTTTTGGGGTCCCAAAGCGATTTCCATGGATGTCGAACCCAAAGGTGCGCTTACGTATTGGTCATCGACAATCGCAGTTTCGGCCGATTCTGGCCCGTTTCTTGGACTATAACTCAGTTTTGGGCTCATGTAGTGATTTCCACGACCGACGAACACCGGTGTGTTTATGTATCAGTCATCAACATTTGAAGTTTTGGCCGGTTTTGGCCCGCTTCATGGACTATTACTCACTGATTTTAGGTCCCTGAGCAATTTCCATGATTGACGAAACCTGTGGTGCGTTTATGTATCGTTGATCAATAACCCTAGGTTTTACCGATTCAGGGCTCTTTCATGGACTATTACTCACCATTTTGCAGTCCCAAAGCGATTTCGATGCTTGTCGAACCCCAAGATGTGCTTACGTGCTGGTCGTCAAGACTCGCAGATTGGTCCGATTCTGGCCCGTTTCCTGGACTATTACTCAGTTTTGGGGTCCCGAAGTGATTTCCACGATTGATGAACACCGGGGTGCATTTACGTGTCGGTCATCAACACTCACAATTTTGGCCGATTCTGGTACGTTTTGTGCACTGTTACTCACCGTTGTGGGGTCCCGGAGCGATTTCCATGATTGACGATCCCTTGGGTGCGTTTACGTGCCCTTCGTCAACCCTCACAGTTTTAGTCAATTCTGACCCGTTTCGTGAACTATTACTCACCATTTTGGGATCCCAAAGCGATTTCCATAGTTATTGAACCCCAAGGTGCGCTTACATGTCGGTCATCAACAGTCACAGTTTTGGCTGATTCTGGCCCGTTCTGTCGACTATTACTCACTTTTTTGGGGTCCCAGAGTGATTTCCATGATTAACGAACCCCGGGGTGCGTTTACGTGCCAGACATCAACACTCGCGGTTTTTGACGATTCTGGCCCGTTTCATGGACTATTACTCACCGTTTTGCAGTCACGAAGCGATTTCCATAGTCGTTGAACCCCAAGGTGCACTTACGTGTTGGTCATCAACTCTCATAGTATTGGCCAATTCTGGCCCGTTTCGTGGACTATTACTGACTGTTTTGGGGTCCCGGAGTGATTTCCACGATTAACAAACCCCATGGTGCGTTTAAGTGTCGGTCATCAACACTCGTGGTTTTTATCGATTCTGGCCCGTTTCATGGACTACTACTCACATTTTTGGGGTCCCAATGCGATTTCCATGGATGTCGAACCCAAAGGTGCGCTTACGTATCGGTCATCGACAATCGCAGTTTCGGCCGATTCTGGCCCGTTTCTTGGACTATAACTCAGTTTTGGGCTCATGTAGTGATTTCCACGACCGACGAACACCGGTGTGTTTATGTATCGGTCATCAACATTTGAAGTTTTGGCCGGTTTTGGCCCGCTTCATGGACTATTACTCACTGATTTTAGGTCCCTGAGCAATTTCCATGATTGACGAAACCCGTGGTGCGTTTATGTATCGTTGATCAATAACCTTAGGTTTTACCGATTCAGGGCTCTTTCATGGACTATTACTCACCATTTTGCAGTCCCAAAGCGATTTCGATGCTTGTCGAACCCCAAGATGTGCTTACGTGCTGGTCGTCAAGACTCGCAGATTGGTCCGATTCTGGCCCGTTTCCTGGACTATTACTCAGTTTTGGGGTCCTGAAGTGATTTCCACGATTGATGAACACCGGGGTGCATTTACGTGTCGGTCATCAACACTCACAATTTTGGCCGATTCTGGTACGTTTTGTGCACTGTTACTCACCGTTGTGGGGTCCCGGAGCGATTTCCATGATTGACGATCCCTTGGGTGCGTTTACGTGCCCTTCCTCAACCCTCACAGTTTTAGCCAATTCTGACCCGTTTCGTGAACTATTACTCACCATTTTGGGATCCCAAAGCGATTTCCATAGTTATTGAACCCCAAGGTGCGCTTACATGTCGGTCATCAACAGTCACAGTTTTGGCCGATTCTGGCCCGTTCTGTCGACTATTACTCACTTTTTTGGGGTCCCACAGTGATTTCCATGATTAACGAACCCCGGGGTGCGTTTACGTGTCAAACATCAACACTGGCGGTTTTTGACGATTCTGGCCCGTTTCATGGACTATTACTCACCGTTTTGCGGTCACGAAGCGATTTCAATAGTTGTTGAACCCCAAGGTGCGCTTATGTGTTGGTCATCAACTCTCATACTATTGGCCAATTCTGGCCCGTTTCGTGGACTATTATTGACTGTTTTGGGGTCCCGGAGTGATTTCCACGATTAACAAACCCCATGGTGCGTTTAAGTGTCGGTCATCAACACTCGTGGTTTTTATCGATTCTCGCCCGTTTCATGGAGTACTACTCACATTTTTGGGGTCCCAAAGCGATTTCCATGGATGTCGAACCCAAAGGTGCGCTTACGTATTGGTCATCGACAATCGCAGTTTCGGCCGATTCTGGCCCGTTTCTTGGACTATAACTCAGTTTTGGGCTCATGTAGTGATTTCCACGACCGACGAACACCGGTGTGTTTATGTATCAGTCATCAACATTTGAAGTTTTGGCCGGTTTTGGCCCGCTTCATGGACTATTACTCACTAATTTTAGGTCCCTGAGCAATTTCCATGATTGACGAAACCTGTGGTGCGTTTATGTATCGTTGATCAATAACCCTAGGTTTTACCGATTCAGGGCTCTTTCATGGACTATTACTCACCATTTTGCAGTCCCAAAGCGATTTCGATGCTTGTCGAACCCCAAGATGTGCTTACGTGCTGGTCGTCAAGACTCGCAGATTGGTCCGATTCTGGCCCGTTTCCTGGACTATTACTCAATTTTGGGGTCCCGAAGTGATTTCCACGATTGATGAACACCGGGGTGCATTTACGTGTCGGTCATCAACACTCACAATTTTGGCCGATTCTGGTACGTTTTGTGCACTGTTACTCACCGTTGTGGGGTCCCGGAGCGATTTCCATGATTGACGATCCCTTGGGTGCGTTTACGTGCCCTTCGTCAACCCTCACAGTTTTAGCCAATTCTGACCCGTTTCGTGAACTATTACTCACCATTTTGGGATCCCAAAGCGATTTCCATAGTTATTGAACCCCAAGGTGCGCTTACATGTCGGTCATCAACAGTCACAGTTTTGGCCGATTCTGGCCCGTTCTGTCGACTATTACTCACTTTTTTGGGGTCCCAGAGTGATTTCAATGATTAACGAACCCCGGGGTGCGTTTACGTGCCAGACATCAACACTCGCGGTTTTTGACGATTCTGGCCCGTTTCATGGACTATTACTCACCGTTTTGCAGTCACGAAGCGATTTCCATAGTCGTTGAACCCCAAGGTGCACTTACGTGTTGGTCATCAACTCTCATAGTATTGGCCAATTCTGGCCCGTTTCGTGGACTATTACTGACTGTTTTGGGGTCCCGGAGTGATTTCCACGATTAACAAACCCCATGGTGCGTTTAAGTGTCGGTCATCAACACTCGTGGTTTTTATCGATTCTGGCCCGTTTCATGGACTACTACTCACATTTTTGGGGTCCCAAAGCGATTTCCATGGATGTCGAACCCAAAGGTGCGCTTACGTATCGGTCATCGACAATCGCAGTTTCGGCCGATTCTGGCCCGTTTCTTGGACTATAACTCAGTTTTGGGCTCATGTAGTGATTTCCACGACCGACGAACACCGGTGTGTTTATGTATCGGTCATCAACATTTGAAGTTTTGGCCGGTTTTGGCCCGCTTCATGGACTATTACTCACTGATTTTAGGTCCCTGAGCAATTTCCATGATTGACGAAACCCGTGGTGCGTTTATGTATCGTTGATCAATAACCCTAGGTTTTACCGATTCAGGGCTCTTTCATGGACTATTACTCACCATTTTGCAGTCCCAAAGCGATTTCGATGCTTGTCGAACCCCAAGATGTGCTTACGTGCTGGTCGTCAAGACTCGCAGATTGGTCCGATTCTGGCCCGTTTCCTGGACTATTACTCAGTTTTGGGGTCCCGAAGTGATTTCCACGATTGATGAACACCGGGGTGCATTTACGTGTCGGTCATCAACACTCACAATTTTGGCCGATTCTGGTACGTTTTGTGCACTGTTACTCACCGTTGTGGGGTCCCGGAGCGATTTCCATGATTGCCGATCCCTTGGGTGCGTTTACGTGCCCTTCCTCAACCCTCACAGTTTTAGCCAATTCTGACCCGTTTCGTGAACTATTACTCACCATTTTGGGATCCCAAAGCGATTTCCATAGTTATTGAACCCCAAGGTGCGCTTACATGTCGGTCATCAACAGTCACAGTTTTGGCCGATTCTGGCCCGTTCTGTCGACTATTACTCACTTTTTTGGGGTCCCACAGTGATTTCCATGATTAACGAACCCCGGGGTGCGTTTACGTGTCAAACATCAACACTGGCGGTTTTTGACGATTCTGGCCCGTTTCATGGACTATTACTCACCGTTTTGCGGTCACGAAGCGATTTCAATAGTTGTTGAACCCCAAGGTGCGCTTATGTGTTGGTCATCAACTCTCATACTATTGGCCAATTCTGGCCCGTTTCGTGGACTATTATTGACTGTTTTGGGGTCCCGGAGTGATTTCCACGATTAACAAACCCCATGGTGCGTTTAAGTGTCGGTCATCAACACTCGTGGTTTTTATCGATTCTCGCCCGTTTCATGGACTACTACTCACATTTTTGGGGTCCCAAAGCGATTTCCATGGATGTCGAACCCAAAGGTGCGCTTACGTATTGGTCATCGACAATCGCAGTTTCGGCCGATTCTGGCCCGTTTCTTGGACTATAACTCAGTTTTGGGCTCATGTAGTGATTTCCACGACCGACGAACACCGGTGTGTTTATGTATCAGTCATCAACATTTGAAGTTTTGGCCGGTTTTGGCCCGCTTCATGGACTATTACTCACTGATTTTAGGTCCCTGAGCAATTTCCATGATTGACGAAACCTGTGGTGCGTTTATGTATCGTTGATCAATAACCCTAGGTTTTACCGATTCAGGGCTCTTTCATGGACTATTACTCACCATTTTGCAGTCCCAAAGCGATTTCGATGCTTGTCGAACCCCAAGATGTGCTTACGTGCTGGTCGTCAAGACTCGCAGATTGGTCCGATTCTGGCCCGTTTCCTGGACTATTACTCAATTTTGGGGTCCCGAAGTGATTTCCACGATTGATGAACACCGGGGTGCATTTACGTGTCGGTCATCAACACTCACAATTTTGGCCGATTCTGGTACGTTTTGTGCACTGTTACTCACCGTTGTGGGGTCCCGGAGCGATTTCCATGATTGACGATCCCTTGGGTGCGTTTACGTGCCCTTCGTCAACCCTCACAGTTTTAGCCAATTCTGACCCGTTTCGTGAACTATTACTCACCATTTTGGGATCCCAAAGCGATTTCCATAGTTATTGAACCCCAAGGTGCGCTTACATGTCGGTCATCAACAGTCACAGTTTTGGCCGATTCTGGCCCGTTCTGTCGACTATTACTCACTTTTTTGGGGTCCCAGAGTGATTTCCATGATTAACGAACCCCGGGGTGCGTTTACGTGCCAGACATCAACACTCGCGGTTTTTGACGATTCTGGCCCGTTTCATGGACTATTACTCACCGTTTTGCAGTCACGAAGCGATTTCCATAGTCGTTGAACCCCAAGGGGCACTTACGTGTTGGTCATCAACTCTCATAGTATTGGCCAATTCTGGCCCGTTTCGTGGACTATTACTGACTCTTTTGGGGTCCCGGAGTGATTTCCACGATTAACAAACCCCATGGTGCGTTTAAGTGTCGGTCATCAACACTCGTGGTTTTTATCGATTCTGGCCCGTTTCATGGACTACTACTCACATTTTTGGGGTCCCAAAGCGATTTCCATGGATGTCGAACCCAAAGGTGCGCTTACGTATCGGTCATCGACAATCGCAGTTTCGGCCGATTCTGGCCCGTTTCTTGGACTATAACTCAGTTTTGGGCTCATGTAGTGATTTCCACGACCGACGAACACCGGTGTGTTTATGTATCGGTCATCAACATTTGAAGTTTTGGCCGGTTTTGGCCCGCTTCATGGACTATTACTCACTGATTTTAGGTCCCTGAGCAATTTCCATGATTGACGAAACCCGTGGTGCGTTTATGTATCGTTGATCAATAACCCTAGGTTTTACCGATTCAGGGCTCTTTCATGGACTATTACTCACCATTTTGCAGTCCCAAAGCGATTTCGATGCTTGTCGAACCCCAAGATGTGCTTACGTGCTGGTCGTCAAGACTCGTAGATTGGTCCGATTCTGGCCCGTTTCCTGGACTATTACTCAGTTTTGGGGTCCCGAAGTGATTTCCACGATTGACGAACACCGGGGTGCATTTACGTGTCGGTCATCAACACTCACAATTTTGGCCGATTCTGGTACGTTTTGTGCACTGTTACTCACCGTTGTGGGGTCCCGGAGCGATTTCCATGATTGACGATCCCTTGGGTGCGTTTACGTGCCCTTCGTCAACCCTCACAGTTTTAGCCAATTCTGACCCGTTTCGTGAACTATTACTCACCATTTTGGGATCCCAAAGCGATTTCCATAGTTATTGAACCCCAAGGTGCACTTACATGTCGGTCATCAACAGTCACAGTTTTGGCCGATTCTGGCCCGTTCTGTCGACTATTACTCACTTTTTTGGGGTCCCAGAGTGATTTCCATGATTAACGAACCCCGGGGTGCGTTTACGTGCCAGACATCAACACTCGCGGTTTTTGACGATTCTGGCCCGTTTCATGGACTATTACTCACCGTTTTGCGGTCACGAAGCGATTTCCATAGTTGTTGAACCCCAAGGTGCACTTACGTGTTGGTCATCAACTCTCATAATATTGGCCAATTCTGGCCCGTTTCGTGGACTATTACTGACTGTTTCGGGGTCCCGGAGTGATTTCCACGATTAACAAACCCCATGGTGCGTTTAAGTGTCGGTCATCAACACTCGTGGTTTTTGTCGATTCTGGCCCGTTTCATGGACTATTACTCACATTTTTGGGGTCCCAAAGCGATTTCCATGGATGTCGAACCCCAAGGTGCGCTTACGTATCGGTCATCAACAATCGCAGTTTCGGCCGATTCTGGCCCGTTTCTTGGACTATAACTCAGTTTTTGGCTCACGTAGTGATTTCCACGACCGACGAACACCGGTGTGTTTATGTGTCGGTCATCAACATTTGCAGTTTTGGCCGATTTTGGCCCGCTTCATGGACTATTACTCACTGATTTCAGGTCCCTGAGCAATTTCCATGATTGACGAAACCCGGGGTGCGTTTATGTATCGTTGATCAATAACCCTAGGTTTTACCGATTCAGGGCTCTTTCATGGACTATTACTCACCGTTTTGCAGTCCCAAAGCGATTTCGATGCTTGTCGAACCCCAAGATGTGCTTACGTGCTGGTCGTCAAGACTCGCAGATTGGGCCGATTCTGGCCCGTTTCCTGGACTATTACTCAGTTTTGGGGTCCCGAAGTGATTTCCACGATTGATGAACACCGGGGTGCATTTACGTGTCGGTCATCAACACTCACAATTTTGGCCGATTCTGGTACATTTTGTGCACTGTTACTCTCCGTTGTGGGGTCCCGTAGCGATTTCCATGATTGACGATCCCTTGGGTGCGTTTACGTGCCCGTCGTCAACCCTCACAGTTTTAGCCAATTCTGACCTGTTTCGTGAACTATTACTCACCATTTTGGGCTCCCAAAGCGATTTCCATAGTTATTGAACCCTAAGGTGCGCTTACATGTCGGTCATCAACAGTCACAGTTTTGGCCAATTCTGGCCCGTTCTGTCGACTATTACACACTTTTTTGGGGTCCCACAGTGATTTCCATGATTAACGAACCCCGGGGTGCGTTTACGTGCCAGACATCAGCACTCGCGGTTTTTGACGATTCTGGCCCGTTTCATGGACTATTACTCACCGTTTTGCGGTCACGAAGCGATTTCCATAGTTGTTGAACCCCAAGGTGCGCTTACGTGTTGGTCATCAACTCTCATAGTATTGGCCAATTCTGGCCCGTTTCGTGGACTATTACTGACTGTTTTGGGGTCCCGGAGTGATTTCCACGATTAACAAACCCCATGGTGCGTTTAAGTGTCGGTCATCAACACTCGTGGTTTTTGTCGATTCTGGGCCGTTTCATGGACTATTACTCACATTTTTGGGGTCCCAAAGCGATTTCCATGGATGTCGAACCCCAAGGTGTGCTTACGTATCGGTCATCAACAATCGCAGTTTCGGCCGATTCTGGCCCGTTTCTTGGACTATAACTCAGTTTTGGGCTCACGTAGTGATTTCCACGACCGACGAACACCGGTGTGTTTATGTGTCGGTCATCAACATTTGCAGTTTTGGCCGATTTTGGCCCGCTTCATGGACTATTACTCACTGATTTCAGGTCCCTGAGCAATTTCCATGATTGACGAAACCCGGGGTGCGTTTATGTATCGTTGATCAATAACCCTAGGTTTTACCGATTCAGGGCTCTTTCATGGACTATTACTCACCGTTTTGCAGTCCCAAAGCGATTTCGATGCTTGTCGAACCCCAAGATGTGCTTACGTGCTGGTCGCCAAGACTCGCAGATTGGTCCGATTCTAGCCCGTTTCCTGGACTATTACTCAGTTTTGGGGTCCCGAAGTGATTTCCACGATTGATGAACACCGGGGTGGATTTACGTGTCGGTCATCAACACTCACAATTTTGGCCGATTCTGGTACGTTTTGTGCACTGTTACTCACCGTTGTGGGGTCCCGGAGCGATTTCCATGATTGACGATCCCTTGGGTGCGTTTACGTGCCCGTCGTCAACCCTCACAGTTTTAGCCAATTCTGACCCATTTCGTGAACTATTACTCACCATTTTGGGATCCCAAAGCGATTTCCATAGTTATTGAACCCCAAGGTGCGCTTACATGTCGGTCATCAACAGTCACAGTTTTGGCCGATTCTGGCCCGTTCTGTCGACTATTACTCACTTTTTTGGGGTCCCACAGTGATTTCCATGATTAACGAACCTCGGGGTGCGTTTACGTGCCAGACATCAACACACGTGGTTTTTGACGATTCTGGCCCGTTTCATGGACTATTACTCACCGTTTTGCGGTCACGAAGCGATTTCCATAGTTGTTGAACCCCAAGGTGCGCTTACGTGTTGGTCATCAACTCTCATAGTATTGGCCAATTCTGGCCCGTTTCGTGGACTATTACTGACTGTTTTGGGGTCCCGGAGTGATTTCCACGATTAACAAACCCCATGGTGCGTTTAAGTGTCGGTCATCAACACTCGTGGTTTTTATAGATTCTGGCTTGTTTCATGGACTATTACTCACATTTTTGGGGTCCCAAAGCGATTTCCATGGATGTCGAACCCCAAGGTGCGCTTACGTATCGGTCATCGACAATCGCAGTTTCGGCCGATTCTGGCCCGTTTCTTGGACTATAACTCAGTTTTGGGCTCACGTAGTGATTTCCACGACCGACGAACACCGGTGTGTTTATGTGTCGGTCATCAACATTTGAAGTTTTGGCCGGTTTTGGCCCGCTTCATGGACTATTACTCACTGATTTCAGGTCCCTGAGCAATTTCCATGATTGACGAAACCCGGGGTGCGTTTATGTATCATTGATCAATAACCCTAGGTTTTACCGATTCAGGGCTCTTTCATGGACTATTACTCACCGTTTTGCAGTCCCAAAGCGATTTCGATGCTTGTCGAACCCCAAGATGTGCTTACGTGCTGGTCGTCAAGACTCGCAGATTGGTCCGATTCTGGCCCGTTTCCTGGACTATTACTCAGTTTTGGGGTCCCGAAGTGATTTCCACGATTGATGAACACCGGGGTGCATTTACGTGTCGGTCATCAACACTCACAATTTTGGCCGATTCTGGTACGTTTTGTGCACTGTTACTCACCGTTGTGGGGTCCCGAAGCGATTTCCATGATTGACGATCCCTTGGGTGCGTTTACGTGCCCGTCGTCAACCCTCACAGTTTTAGCCAATTCTGACCCGTTTCGTGAACTATTACTCACCATTTTGGGATCCCAAAGCGATTTCCATAGTTATTGAACCCCAAGGTGCGCTTACATGTCGGTCATCAACAGTCACAGTTTTGGCCGATTCTGGCCCGTTCTGTCGACTATTACTCACTTTTTTGGGGTCCCATAGTGATTTCCATGATTAACGAACCTCGGGGTGCGTTTACGTGCCAGACATCAACACACGCGGTTTTTGACGATTCTGGCCCGTTTCATGGACTATTACTCACCGTTTTGCGGTCACGAAGCGATTTCCATAGTTGTTGAACCCCAAGGTGCGCTTACGTGTTGGTCATCAACTCTCATAGTATTGGCCAATTCTGGCCCGTTTCGTGGACTATTACTGACTGTTTTGGGGTCCCGGAGTGATTTCCACGATTAACAAACCCCATGGTGCGTTTAAGTGTCGGTCATCAACACTCGTGGTTTTTATAGATTCTGGCCTGTTTCATGGACTATTACTCACATTTTTGGGGTCCCAAAGTGATTTCCATGGATGTCAAACCCCAAGGTGCGCTTACGTATCGGTCATCGACAATCGCAGTTTCGGCCGATTCTGGCCCGTTTCTTGGACTATAACTCAGTTTTGGGCTCACGTAGTGATTTCCACGACCGACGAACACCGGTGTGTTTATGTGTCGGTCATCAACATTTGAAGTTTTGGCCGGTTTTGGCCCGCTTCATGGACTATTACTCACTGATTTCAGGTCCCTGAGCAATTTCCATGATTGACGAAACCCGGGGTGCGTTTATGTATCATTGATCAATAACCCTAGGTTTTACCGATTCAGGGCTCTTTCATGGACTATTACTCACCGTTTTGCAGTCCCAAAGCGATTTCGATGCTTGTCGAACCCCAAGATGTGCTTACGTGCTGGTCGTCAAGACTCGCAGATTGGTCCGATTCTGGCCCGTTTCCTGGACTATTACTCAGTTTTGGGGTCCCGAAGTGATTTCCACGATTGATGAACACCGGGGTGCATTTATGTGTCGGTCATCAACACTCACAATTTTGGCCGATTCTGGTACGTTTTGTGCACTGTTACTCACTATTGTGGGGTCCCGGAGCGATTTCCATGATTGACGATCCCTTGCGTGCGTTTACGTGCCCTTTGTCAACCCTCACAGTTTTAGCCAATTCTGACCCGTTTCGTGAACTATTACTCACCATTTTGGGATCCCAAAGCGATTTCCATAGTTATTGAACCCCAAGGTGTGCTTACATGTCGGTCATCAACAGTCACAGTTTTGGCCGATTCTGGCCCGTTCTGTCGACTATTACTCACTTTTTTGGGGTCCCACAGTGATTTCCATGATTAACGAACCCCGGGGTGCGTTTACGTGTCAGACATCAACACTCGCGGTTTTTGACGATTCTGGCCCGTTTCATGGACTATTACTCACCGTTTTGCGGTCACGAAGCGATTTCCATAGTTGTTGAACCCCAAGGTGTGCTTACGTGTTGGTCATCAACTCTCATAGTATTGGCCAATTCTGGCCCATTTCGTGGACTATTACTGACTGTTTTGGTGTCCCGGAGTGATTTCCACGATTAACAAACGCATGGTGCGTTTAAGTGTCGGTCATCAACACTCGTGGTTTTTGTCGATTCTGGGCCGTTTCATGGACTATTACTCACATTTTTGGGGTCCCAAAGCGATTAACAAACCCCATCGATTCTGGCCCGTTTCATGGACTATAACTCAGTTTTGGGCTCACGTAGTGATTTCCACGACCGACGAACACCGGTGTGTTTATGTGTCGGTCATCAACATTTGCAGTTTTGTCCGGTTTTGGCCCGCTTCATGGACTATTACTCACTGATTTTAGGTCCCTGAGCAATTTCCATGATTGACGAAACCCGGGGTGCGTTTATGTATCGTTGATCAATAACCCTAGGTTTTACCGATTCAGGGCTCTTTCATGGACTATTACTCACCGTTTTGCAGTCCCAAAGCAATTTCGATGCTTGTCGAACCACAAGATGTGCTTACGTGCTGGTCGTCAAGACTCGCAGATTGGGCCGATTCTGGCCCGTTTCCTGGACTATTACTCAGTTTTGGGGTCCCAAAGTGATTTCCATGATTGATGAACACCGGGGTGCATTTACGTGTCGGTCATCAACACTCACAATTTTGGCGGATTCTGGTACGTTTTGTGCACTGTTACTCACCGTTGTGGGGTCCCGGAGCGATTTCCATGATTGATGATCCCTTGGGTGCGTTTATGTGCCCGTCGTCAACCCTCACAGTTTTAGCCAATTCTGACCCGTTTCGTGAACTATTACTCACCATTTTGGGATCCCAAAGCGATTTCCATAGTTATTGAACCCCAAGGTGCGCTTACATGTCGGTCATCACCAGTCACAGTTTTGGCCGATTCTGGCCCGTTCTGTCGACTATTACTCACTTTTTTGGGGTCCCACAGTGATTTCCATGATTAACGAACCCCGGGGTGCGTTTACG
>NC_057807.1:4029365-4043205 GCF_018294505.1 Triticum aestivum
GACATCAACACTCGCGGTTTTTGACGATTCTGGCCCGTTTCATGGACTATTACTCACCTTTTTGCGGTCACGAAGCGATTTCCATAGTTGTTGAACCCCAAGGTGCGCTTACGTGTTGGTCATCAACTCTCATAGTATTGGCCAATTCTGGCCCGTTTCGTGGACTATTACTGACTGTTTTGGGGTCCCGAAGTGATTTCCACGATTAACAAACCCCATGGTGCGTTTAAGTGTCGGTCATCAATACTCGTGGTTTTTATAGATTCTGGCCTATTTCATGGACTATTACTCACATTTTTGGGGTCCCAAAGCGATTTCCATGGATGTCGAACCCCAAGGTGCGCTTACGTATCTGTCATCGACAATCGCAGTTTCGGCCGATTCTGGCCCGTTTCTTGGACTATAACTCAGTTTTGGGCTCAAAGTAGTGATTTCCACGACCGACGAACACCGGTGTGTTTATGTGTCGGTCATCAACATTTGAAGTTTTGGCCGGTTTTGGCCCGCTTCATGGACTATTACTCACTGATTTCAGGTCCCTGAGCAATTTCCATGATTGACGAAACCTGGGGTGCGTTTATGTATCGTTGATCAATAACCCTAGGTTTTACCGATTCAGCGCTCTTTCATGGACTATTACTCACCGTTTTGCAGTCCCAAAGCGATTTCGATGCTTGTCGAACCCCAAGATGTGCTTACGTGCTGGTCGTCAAGACTCGCAGATTGGGCCGATTCTGGCCCGTTTCCTGGACTATTACTCAGTTTTGGGGTCCGAAGTGATTTCCACGATTGATGAACACCGGGGTGCATTTACGTGTCGGTCATCAACACTCACAATTTTGGCCGATTCTGGTACGTTTTGTGCACTGTTACTCACCGTTGTGGGGTCCCGGAGCGATTTCCATGATTGACGATCCCTTGGGTGTGTTTACGTGCCCGTCGTCAACCCTCACAGTTTTAGCCAATTCTGACCCGTTTCGTGAACTATTACTCACCATTTTGGGATCCCAAAGCGATTTCCATAGTTATTGAACCCCAAGGTGCGCTTACATGTCGGTCATCAACAGTCACAGTTTTGGCCGATTCTGGCCCGTTCTGTCGACTATTACTCACTTTTTTGGGGTCCCACAGTGATTTCCATGATTAACGAACCTCGGGGTGCGTTTACGTGCCAGACATCAACACACGCGGTTTTTGACGATTCTGGCCCGTTTCATGGACTATTACTCACTGTTTTGCGGTCACGAAGCGATTTCCATAGTTGTTGAACCCCAAGGTGCGCTTACGTGTTGGTCATCAACTCTCATAGTATTGGCCAATTCTGGCCCCGTTTCGTGGACTATTACTGACTGTTTTGGGGTCCCGGAGTGATTTCCACGATTAACAAACCCCATGGTGCGTTTAAGTGTCGGTCATCAACACTCGTGCTTTTTATAGATTCTGGCTTGTTTCATGGACTATTACTCACATTTTTGGGGTCCCAAAGCGATTTCCATGGATGTCGAACCCCAAGGTGCGCTTACGTATCGGTCATCGACAATCGCAGTTTCGGCCGATTCTGGCCCGTTTCTTGGACTATAACTCAGTTTTGGGCTCACGTAGTGATTTCCACGACCGACGAACACCGGTGTGTTTATGTGTCGGTCATCAACATTTGAAGTTTTGGCCGGTTTTGGCCCGCTTCATGGACTATTACTCACTGATTTTAGGTCCCTGAGCAATTTCCATGATTGACGAAACCCGGGGTGCGTTTATGTATCGTTGATCAATAACCCTAGGTTTTACCGATTCAGGGCTCTTTCATGGACTATTACTCACCGTTTTGCAGTCCCAAAGCGATTTCGATGCTTGTCGAACCCCAAGATGTGCTTACGTGCTGGTCGTCAAGACTCGCAGATTGGTCCGATTCTGGCCCGTTTCCTGGACTATTACTCAGTTTTGGGGTCCCGAAGTGATTTCCACGATTGATGAACACCGGGGTGCATTTACGTGTCGGTCATCAACACTCACAATTTTGGCGGATTCTGGTACGTTTTGTGCACTGTTACTCACCGTTGTGGGGTCCCGGAGCGATTTCCATGATTGATGATCCCTTGGGTGCGTTTATGTGCCCGTCGTCAACCCTCACAGTTTTAGCCAATTCTGACCCGTTTCGTGAACTATTACTCACCATTTTGGGATCCCAAAGCGATTTCCATAGTTATTGAACCCCAAGGTGCGCTTACATGTCGGTCATCACCAGTCACAGTTTTGGCCGATTCTGGCCCGTTCTGTCGACTATTACTCACTTTTTTGGGGTCCCACAGTGATTTCCATGATTAACGAACCCCGGGGTGCGTTTACGTGTCAGACATCAACACTCGCGGTTTTTGACGATTCTGGCCCGTTTCATGGACTATTACTCACCTTTTTGCGGTCACGAAGCGATTTCCATAGTTGTTGAACCCCAAGGTGCGCTTACGTGTTGGTCATCAACTCTCATAGTATTGGCCAATTCTGGCCCGTTTCGTGGACTATTACTGACTGTTTTGGGGTCCCGAAGTGATTTCCACGATTAACAAACCCCATGGTGCGTTTAAGTGTCGGTCATCAATACTCGTGGTTTTTATAGATTCTGGCCTATTTCATGGACTATTACTCACATTTTTGGGGTCCCAAAGCGATTTCCATGGATGTCGAACCCCAAGGTGCGCTTACGTATCTGTCATCGACAATCGCAGTTTCGGCCGATTCTGGCCCGTTTCTTGGACTATAACTCAGTTTTGGGCTCAAAGTAGTGATTTCCACGACCGACGAACACCGGTGTGTTTATGTGTCGGTCATCAACATTTGAAGTTTTGGCCGGTTTTGGCCCGCTTCATGGACTATTACTCACTGATTTCAGGTCCCTGAGCAATTTCCATGATTGACGAAACCTGGGGTGCGTTTATGTATCGTTGATCAATAACCCTAGGTTTTACCGATTCAGCGCTCTTTCATGGACTATTACTCACCGTTTTGCAGTCCCAAAGCGATTTCGATGCTTGTCGAACCCCAAGATGTGCTTACGTGCTGGTCGTCAAGACTCGCAGATTGGGCCGATTCTGGCCCGTTTCCTGGACTATTACTCAGTTTTGGGGTCCGAAGTGATTTCCACGATTGATGAACACCGGGGTGCATTTACGTGTCGGTCATCAACACTCACAATTTTGGCCGATTCTGGTACGTTTTGTGCACTGTTACTCACCGTTGTGGGGTCCCGGAGCGATTTCCATGATTGACGATCCCTTGGGTGTGTTTACGTGCCCGTCGTCAACCCTCACAGTTTTAGCCAATTCTGACCCGTTTCGTGAACTATTACTCACCATTTTGGGATCCCAAAGCGATTTCCATAGTTATTGAACCCCAAGGTGCGCTTACATGTCGGTCATCAACAGTCACAGTTTTGGCCGATTCTGGCCCGTTCTGTCGACTATTACTCACTTTTTTGGGGTCCCACAGTGATTTCCATGATTAACGAACCCCGGGGTGCGTTTACGTGTCAAACATCAACACTGGCGGTTTTTGACGATTCTGGCCCGTTTCATGGACTATTACTCACCGTTTTGCGGTCACGAAGCGATTTCAATAGTTGTTGAACCCCAAGGTGCGCTTATGTGTTGGTCATCAACTCTCATACTATTGGCCAATTCTGGCCCGTTTCGTGGACTATTATTGACTGTTTTGGGGTCCCGGAGTGATTTCCACGATTAACAAACCCCATGGTGCGTTTAAGTGTCGGTCATCAACACTCGTGGTTTTTATCGATTCTCGCCCGTTTCATGGACTACTACTCACATTTTTGGGGTCCCAAAGCGATTTCCATGGATGTCGAACCCAAAGGTGCGCTTACGTATTGGTCATCGACAATCGCAGTTTCGGCCGATTCTGGCCCGTTTCTTGGACTATAACTCAGTTTTGGGCTCATGTAGTGATTTCCACGACCGACGAACACCGGTGTGTTTATGTATCAGTCATCAACATTTGAAGTTTTGGCCGGTTTTGGCCCGCTTCATGGACTATTACTCACTGATTTTAGGTCCCTGAGCAATTTCCATGATTGACGAAACCTGTGGTGCGTTTATGTATCGTTGATCAATAACCCTAGGTTTTACCGATTCAGGGCTCTTTCATGGACTATTACTCACCATTTTGCAGTCCCAAAGCGATTTCGATGCTTGTCGAACCCCAAGATGTGCTTACGTGCTGGTCGTCAAGACTCGCAGATTGGGCCGATTCTGGCCCGTTTCCTGGACTATTACTCAGTTTTGGGGTCCCGAAGTGATTTCCACGATTGACGAACACCGGGGTGCATTTACGTGTCGGTCATCAACACTCACAATTTTGGCCGATTCTGGTACGTTTTGTGCACTGTTACTCACCGTTGTGGGGTCCCGGAGCGATTTCCATGATTGACGATCCCTTGGGTGCGTTTACGTGCCCGTCGTCAACCCTCACAGTTTTAGCCAATTCTGACCCGTTTCGTGAACTATTACTCACCATTTTGGGATCCCAAAGCGATTTCCATAGTTATTGAACCCCAAGGTGCGCTTACATGTCGGTCATCAACAGTCACAGTTTTGGCCGATTCTGGCCCGTTCTGTCGACTATTACTCACTTTTTTGGGGTCCCATAGTGATTTCCATGATTAACGAACCTCGGGGTGCGTTTACGTGCCAGACATCAACACACGCGGTTTTTGACGATTCTGGCCCGTTTCATTGACTATTACTCACCGTTTTGCGGTCACGAAGCGATTTCCATAGTTGTCGAACCCCAAGGTGCGCTTACGTGTTGGTCATCAACTCACATAGTATTGGCCAATTTTGGCCCGTTTCGTGGACTATTACTGACTGTTTTGGGGTCCCGGAGTGATTTCCACGATTAACAAACCCCATGGTGCGTTTAAGTGTCGGTCATCAACACTCGTGGTTTTTATAGATTCTGGCTTGTTTCATGGACTATTACTCACATTTTTGGGGTCCCAAAGCGATTTCCATGGATGTCGAACCCCAAGGTGCGCTTACGTATCGGTCATCGACAATCGCAGTTTCGGCCGATTCTGGCCCGTTTCTTGGACTATAACTCAGTTTTGGGCTCACGTAGTGATTTCCACGACCGACGAACACCGGTGTGTTTATGTGTCGGTCATCAACATTTGAAGTTTTGGCCGGTTTTGGCCCGCTTCATGGACTATTACTCACTGATTTCAGGTCCCTGAGCAATTTCCATGATTGACGAAACCCGGGGTGCGTTTATGTATCATTGATCAATAACCCTAGGTTTTACCGATTCAGGGCTCTTTCATGGACTATTACTCACCGTTTTGCAGTCCCAAAGCGATTTCGATGCTTGTCGAACCCCAAGATGTGCTTACGTGCTGGTCGTCAAGACTCGCAGATTGGTCCGATTCTGGCCCGTTTCCTGGACTATTACTCAGTTTTGGGGTCCCGAAGTGATTTCCACGATTGATGAACACCGGGGTGCATTTACGTGTCGGTCATCAACACTCACAATTTTGGCCGATTCTGGTACGTTTTGTGCACTGTTACTCACCGTTGTGGGGTCCCGAAGCAATTTCCATGATTGACGATCCCTTGGGTGCGTTTACGTGCCCGTCGTCAACCCTCACAGTTTTAGCCAATTCTGACCCGTTTCGTGAACTATTACTCACCATTTTGGGATCCCAAAGCGATTTCCATAGTTATTGAACCCCAAGGTGCGCTTACATGTCGGTCATCAACAGTCACAGTTTTGGCCGATTCTGGCCCGTTCTGTCGACTATTACTCACTTTTTTGGGGTCCCATAGTGATTTCCATGATTAACGAACCTCGGGGTGCGTTTACGTGCCAGACATCAACACACGCGGTTTTTGACGATTCTGGCCCGTTTCATGGACTATTACTCACCGTTTTGCGGTCACGAAGAGATTTCCATAGTTGTTGAACCCCAAGGTGCGCTTACGTGTTGGTCATCAACTCTCATAGTATTGGCCAATTCTGGCCCGTTTCGTGGACTATTACTGACTGTTTTGGGGTCCCGGAGTGATTTCCACGATTAACAAACCCCATGGTGCGTTTAAGTGTCGGTCATCAACACTCGTGGTTTTTGTCGATTCTGGGCCGTTTCATGGACTATTACTCACATTTTTGGGGTCCCAAAGCGATTTCCATGGATGTTGAACCCCAAGGTGCGCTTACGTATCGGTCATCAACAATCGCAGTTTCGGCCGATTCTGGCCCGTTTCTTGGACTATAACTCAGTTTTGGGCTCACGTAGTGATTTCCACGACCGACGAACACAGGTGTGTTTATGTGTCGGTCATCAACATTTGCAGTTTTGGCCGATTTTGGCCCGCTTCATGGACTATTACTCACTGATTTCAGGTCCCTGAGCAATTTCCATGATTGACGAAACCCGGGGTGCGTTTATGTATCGTTGATCAATAACCCTAGGTTTTACCGATTCAGGGCTCTTTCATGGACTATTACTCACGGTTTTGCAGTCCCAAAGCGATTTCGATGCTTGTCGAACCCCAAGATGTGCTTACGTGCTGGTCGTCAAGACTCGCAGATTAGGCCGATTCTGGCCCGTTTCCTGGACTATTACTCAGTTTTGGGGTCCCGAAGTGATTTCCACGATTGATGAACACCGGGGTGCATTTACGTGTCGGTCATCAACACTCACAATTTTGGCCGATTCTGGTACGTTTTCTGCACTGTTACTCACCGTTGTGGGGTCCCGGAGCGATTTCCATGATTGACGATCCCTGGGGTGCGTTTACGTGCCCGTCGTCAACCCTCACAGTTTTGGCCAATTCTGACCCGTTTCGTGAACTATTACTCACCGTTTTGGGATCCCAAAGCGATTTCCATAGTTATTGAACCCCAAGGTGCGCTTACATGTCGGTCATCAACAGTCACAGTTTTGGCCGATTCTGGCCCGTTCTGTCGACTATTACTCACTTTTTTGGGGTCCCAGAGTGATTTCCATGATTAACGAACCCCGGGGTGCGTTTACGTGTCAGACATCAACACTCGCGGTTTTTGACGATTCTGGCCCGTTTCATGGACTATTACTCACCGTTTTGCGGTCACGAAGCGATTTCCATAGTTGTTGAACCCCAAGGTGCGCTTACGTGTTGGTCATCAACTCTCATAGTATTGGCCAATTCTGGCCCGTTTCGTGGACTATTACTGACTGTTTTGGGGTCCCGGAGTGATTTCCACGATTAACAAACCCCATGGTGCGTTTAAGTGTCGGTCATCAACACTCATGGTTTTTGTCGATTCTGGCCCGTTTCATGGTCTATTACTCACATTTTTGGGGTCCCAAAGCGATTTCCATGGATGTCGAACCCCAAGGTGCGCTTATGTATCGGTCATCAACAATCGCAGTTTCGGCCGATTCTGGCCCGTTTCTTGGACTATAACTCAGTTTTGGGCTCACGTAGTGATTTCCACGACCGACGAACACCGGTGTGTTTATGTGTCGGTCATCAACATTTGCAGTTTTGGCCGATTTTGGCCCGCTTCATGGACTATTACTCACCGATTTCAGGTCCCTGAGCAATATCCATGATTGAAGAAACCCGGGGTGCGTTTATGTATCGTTGATCAATAACCCTAGGTTTTACCGATTCAGGGCTCTTTCATGGACTATTACTCACCGTTTTGCAGTCCCAAAGCGATTTCGATGCTTGTCGAACCCCAAGATGTGCTTACGTGTTGGTCGTCAAGACTCGCAGATTGGGCCGATTCTGGCCCGTTTCCTGGACTATTACTCAGTTTTGGGGTCCCGAAGTTATTTCCACGATTGACGAACACCGGGGTGCATTTACGTGTCGGTCACCAACACTCACAATTTTGGCTGATTCTGGTACGTTTTCTGCACTGTTACTCACCGTTGTGGGGTCCCGGAGCGATTTCCATGATTGACGATCCCTGGGGTGCGTTTACGTGCCCGTCGTCAACCCTCATAGTTTTGGCCAATTCTGACCCGTTTCGTGAACTATTACTCACCGTTTTGGGATCCCAAAGCGATTTGCATAGTTATTGAACCCCAAGGTGCGCTTACATGTCGGTCATCAACAGTCACAGTTTTGGCCGATTCTGGCCCGTTCTGTCGACTATTACTCACTTTTTTGGGGTCCCAGAGTGATTTCCATGATTAACGAACCCCGGGGTGCGTTTACGTGTCAGACATCAACACTCGCGGTTTTTGACGATTCTGGCCCGTTTCATGGACTATTACTCACCGTTTTGCGGTCACGAAGCGATTTCCATAGTTGTTGAACCCCAAGGTGCGCTTACGTGTTGGTCATCAACTCTCATAGTATTGGCCAATTCTGGCCCGTTTCGTGGACTATTACTGACTGTTTTGGGGTCCCGGAGTGATTTCCACGATTAACAAACCCCATGGTGCGTTTAAGTGTCGGTCATCAACACTCGTGGTTTTTATCGATTCTGGCCCGTTTCATGGACTATTACTCACATTTTTGGGGTCCCAAAGCGATTTCCATGGATGTCGAACCCCAAGGTGCGCTTACGTATCGGTCATCGACAATCGCAGTTTCGGCCGATTCTGGCCCGTTTCTTGGACTATAACTCAGTTTTGGGCTCACGTAGTGATTTCCACGACCGACGAACACCGGTGTGTTTATGTGTCGGTCATCAACATTTGAAGTTTTGGCCGATTTTGGCCCGCTTCATGGACTATTACTCACTGATTTCAGGTCCCTGAGCAATTTCCATGATTGACGAAACCCGGGGTGCGTTTATGTATCATTGATCAATAACCCTAGGTTTTACCGATTCAGGGCTCTTTCATGGACTATTACTCACCGTTTTGCAGTCCCAAAGCGATTTCGATGCTTGTCGAACCCCAAGATGTGCTTACGTGCTGGTCGTCAAGACTCGCAGATTGGTCCGATTCTGGCCCGTTTCCTGGACTATTACTCAGTTTTGGGGTCCCGAAGTGATTTCCACGATTGATGAACACCGGGGTGCATTTATGTGTCGGTCATCAACACTCACAATTTTGGCCGATTCTGGTACGTTTTGTGCACTGTTACTCACTGTTGTGGGGTCCCGGAGCGATTTCCATGATTGACGATCCCTTGCGTGCGTTTACGTGCCCTTTGTCAACCCTCACAGTTTTAGCCAATTCTGACCCGTTTCGTGAACTATTACTCACCATTTTGGGATCCCAAAGCGATTTCCATAGTTATTGAACCCCAAGGTGTGCTTACATGTCGGTCATCAACAGTCACAGTTTTGGCCGATTCTGGCCCGTTCTGTCGACTATTACTCACTTTTTTGGGGTCCCACAGTGATTTCCATGATTAACGAACCCCGGGGTGCGTTACGTGCCAGACATCAACACTCGCGGCTTTTGACGATTCTGGCCCGTTTCATGGACTATTACTCACCGTTTTGCGGTCACGAAGCGATTTCCATAGTTGTTGAACCCGAAGGTGCGCGTACGTGTTGGTCATCAACTCTCATAGTATTGGCCAATTCTGGCCCGTTTCGTGGACTATTACTGACTGTTTTGGTGTCCCGGAGTGATTTCCACGATTAACAAACCCCATGGTGCGTTTAAGTGTCGGTCATCAACACTCCTGGTTTTTATCGATTCTGGCCCGTTTCATGGACTATTACTCACATTTTTGGGGTCCCAAAGCGATTTCTATGGATGTCGAACCCCAAGGTGCGCTTACGTATCGGTCATCGACAATCGCAGTTTCGGCCGATTCTGGCCCGTTTCTTGGACTATAACTCAGTTTTGGGCTCATGTAGTGATTTCCACGACCGATGAACACCGGTGTGTTTATGTGTCGGTCATCAACATTTGAAGTTTTGGCCGGTTTTGGCCCGCTTCATGGACTATTACTCACTGATTTCAGGTCGCTGAGCAATTTCCATGATTGACGAAACCCGGGGTGCGTTTATGTATCGTTGATCAATAACCCTAGGTTTTACCGATTCAGGGCTCTTTCATGGACTATTACTCACCGTTTTGTAGTCCCAACGCGATTTGGATGCTTGTCGAACCCCAAGATGTGCTTACGTGCTGGTCGTCAAGACTCGCAGATTGGTCCGATTCTGCCCCGTTTCCTGGACTATTACTCAGTTTTGGGGTCCCGAAGTGATTTCCACGATTGATGAACACCGGGGTGCATTTACGTGTCGGTCATCAACACTCACAATTTTCGCCGATTCTGGTACGTTTTGTGCACTGTTACTCACCGTTGTGGGGTCCCGGAGCGATCTCCATGATTGACGATCCCTTGGGTGCGTTTACGTGCCCTTCGTCAACCCTCACAGTTTTAGCCAATTCTGGCCCGTTTCGTGAACTATTACTCACCATTTTGGGATCCCAAAGCGATTTCCATAGTTATTGAACCCCAAGGTGCGCTTACATGTCGGTCATCAACAGTCACAGTTTTGGCCGATTCTGGCCCGTTCTGTCGACTATTACTCACTTTTTTGGGGTCCCACAGTGATTTCCATGATTAACGAACCCCGGGGTGCGTTTACGTGCCAGACATCAACACTCGCGGTTTTTGACGATTCTGGCCCGTTTCATGGACTATTACTCACCGTTTTGCGGTCACGAAGCGATTTCCATAGTTGTTGAACCCCAAGGTGCGCTTACGTGTTGGTCATCAACTCTCATAGTATTGGCCAATTCTGGCCCGTTTCGTGGACTATTACTGACTGTTTTGGGGTTCCGGAGTGATTTCCACGATTAACAAACCCCATGGTGCGTTCAAGTGTCGGTCATCAACACTCGTGCTTTTTATCGATTCTGGCCCGTTTCATGGACTATTACTCACATTTTTGGGGTCCCAAAGCGATTTCCATGGATGTCGAACCCCAAGGTGCGCTTACGTATCGGTCATCGATAATCGCAGCTTCGGCCCATTCTGGCCCGTTTCTTGGACTATAACTCAGTTTTGGGCTCACGTAGTGATTTCCACGACCGACGAACACCGGTGTGTTTATGTGTCGGTCATCAACATTTGAAGTTTTGGCTGGTTTTGGCCCGCTTCATGGACTATTACTCACTGATTTCAGGTCCCTGAGCAATTTCCATGATTGACGTAACCCGGGGTGCGTTTATGTATCGTTGATCAATAACCCTAGGTTTTACTGATTCAGGGCTCTTTGATGCGCTATTACTCACCGTTTTGCAGTCCCAAAGCGATTTCGATGCTTGTCGAACCCCAAGATGTGCTTACGTGCTGGTCGTCAAGACTCGCAGATTGGTCCGATTCTGGCCCGTTTCCTGGACTATTACTCAGTTTTGGGGTCCCGAAGTGATTTCCACGATTGATGAACACCGGGGTGCATTTACGTGTCGGTCATCAACACTCACAATTTTGGCCGATTCTGGTACGTTTTGTGCACTGTTACTCACCGTTGTGGGGTCCCGGAGCGATTTCCATGATTGACGATCCCTTGGGTGCGTTTACGTGCCCTTCGTCAACCCTCACATTTTGAGCCAATTCTGACCCATTTCGTGAACTATTACTCACCATTTTGGGATCCCAAAGCGATTTCCATAGTTATTGAACCCCAAGGTGCGCTTACATGTCGGTCATCAACAGTCACAGTATTGGCCGATTCTGGCCCGTTCTGTCGACTATTACTCACTTTTTTGGGGTCCCACAGTGATTTCCATGATTAACCAACCCCGGGGTGCGTTTATGTGCCAGACATCAACACTCGCGGTTTTTGACGATTCTGGCCCGTTTCATGGACTATTACTCACCGTTTTGCGGTCACGAAGCGATTTCCATAGTTGTTGAACCCCAAGGTGCGCTTACGTGTTGGTCATCAACTCTCATAGTATTGGCCAATTCTGGCCCGTTTCATGGACTATTACTGACTGTTTTGGGGTCCCGGAGTGATTTCCACGATTAACAAACCCCATGGTGCGTTTAAGTGTCGGTCATCAACACTCGTGGTTTTTATCGATTCTGGCCCGTTTCATGGACTATTACTCACATTTTTGGGATCCTAAAGCGATTTCCATGGATGTCGAACCCCAAGGTGCGCTTACGTATCGGTCATCGACAATCGCAGTTTCGGCCGATTCTGGCCCGTTTCTTGGACTATAACTCAGTTTTGGGCTCATGTAGTGATTTCCACGACCGACGAACACCGGTGTGTTTATTTGTCGGTCATCAACATTTGAAGTTTTGGCCGGTTTTGGCCCGCTTCATGGACTATTACTCACTGATTTCAGGTCCCTGAGCAATTTCCATGATTGACGAAACCCGGGGTGCATTTATGTATCGTTGATCAATAACCCTAGGTTTTACCGATTCAGGGCTCTTTCATGGACTATTACTCACCGTTTTGTAGTCCCAAAGCGATTTCGATGCTTGTCGAACCCCAAGATGTGCTTACGTGCTGGTCGTCAAGACTCGCAGATTGGTCCGATTCTGCCCCGTTTCCTGGATTATTACTCAGTTTTGGGGTCCCGAAGTGATTTCCACGATTGATGAACACCGGGGTGCATTTACGTGTCGGTCATCAACACTCACAATTTTCGCCGATTCTGGTACGTTTTGTGTACTGTTACTCACCGTTGTGGGGTCCCGGAGCGATTTCCATGATTGACGATCCCTTGGGTGCATTTACGTGCCCTTCGTCAACCCTCACAGTTTTAGCCAATTCTGACCCGTTTCGTGAACTATTACTCACCATTTTGGGATCCCAAAGCGATTTCCATAGTTATTGAACCCCAAGGTGCGCTTACATGTCGGTCATCAACAGTCACAGTATTGGCCAATTCTGGCCCGTTCTGTCGACTATTACTCACTTTTTTGGGGTCCCACAGTGATTTCCATGATTAACGAACCCCGGGGTGCGTTTACGTGCCAGACATCAACACTCGCGGTTTTTGACGATTCTGGCCCGTTTCATGGACTATTACTCACCGTTTTGCGGTCACGAAGCGATTTCCATAGTTGTTGAACCCCAAGGTGCGCTTACGTGTTGGTCATCAACTCTCATAGTATTGGCCAATTCTGACCCGTTTCGTGGACTATTACTGACTGTTTTGGGGTCCCGGAGTGATTTCCACGATTAACAAACCCCATGGTGCGTTTAAGTGTCGGTCATCAACACTCATGGTTTTTATCGATTCTGGCCCATTTCATGGACTATTACTCACATTTTTGGGATCCTAAAGCGATTTCCATGGATGTCGAACCCCAAGGTGCGCTTACGTATCGGTCATCGACAATCGCAGTTTCAGCCGATTCTGGCCCGTTTCTTGGACTATAACTCAGTTTTGGGCTCATGTAGTGATTTCCACGACCGACGAACACCGGTGTGTTTATGTGTCGGTCATCAACATTTGCAGTTTTGGCCGATTTTGGCCCGCTTCATGGACAATTACTCACTGATTTCAGGTCCCTGAGAAATTTCCATGATTGACGAAACCCGGGGTGCGTTTATGTATCGTTGATCAATAACCCTAGGTTTTACTGATTCAGGGCTCTTTCATGGACTATTACTCACCGTTTTGTAGTCCCAAAGCGATTTCGATGCTTGTCGAACCCCAAGATGTGCTTACGTGCTAGTCGTCAAGACTCGCAGACTGGTCCGATTCTGCCCCGTTTCCTGGACTATTACTCAGTTTTGGGGTCCCGAAGTGATTTCCACGATTGATGAACACCGGGGTGCATTTACGTGTCGGTCATCAACACTCACAATTTTCGCCGATTCTGGTACGTTTTGTGCACTGTTACTCACCGTTGTAGGGTCCCGGAGTGATTTCCATGATTGACGATCCCTTGGGTGC
>NC_057807.1:4043409-4044910 GCF_018294505.1 Triticum aestivum
TTTACGTGCCCTTCGTCAACCCTCACAGTTTTAGCCAATTCTGACCCGTTTCGTGAACTATTACTCACCATTTTGGGACCCCAAAGCGATTTCCATAGTTATTGAACCCCAAGGTGCGCTTACATGTCGGTCATCAACAGTCACAGTTTTGGCCGATTCTGGCCCGTTCTGTCGACTATTACTCACTTTTTTGGGGTCCCACAGTGATTTCCATGATTAACGAACCCCGGGGTGCGTTTACGTGCCAGACATCAACACTCGCGGTTTTTGACGATTCTGGCCCATTTCATGGACTATTACTCACCGTTTTGCGGTCACGAAGCGATTTCATAGTTGTTGAACCCCAAGGTGCGCTTACGTGTTGGTCATCAACTCTCATAGTATTGGCCAATTCTGGCCCGTTTCGTGGACTATTACTGACTGTTTTGGGGTCCCGGAGTGATTTCCACGATTAACAAACCCCATGGTGCATTTAAGTGTCGGTCATCAACACTCGTGGTTTTTATCGATTCTGGCCCGTTTCATGGACTATTACTCACATTTTTGGGGTCCCAAAGCGATTTCCATGGATGTCGAACCCCAAGGTGCGCTTACGTATCGGTCATCGACAATCGCAGCTTCGGCCGATTCTGGCCCGTTTCTTGGACTATAACTCAGTTTTGGGCTCACGTAGTGATTTCCACGACCGACGAACACCGGTGTGTTTATGTGTCGGTCATCAACATTTGAAGTTTTGGCCGGTTTTGGCCCGCTTCATGGACTATTACTCACTGATTTCAGGTCCCTGAGCAATTTCCATGATTGACGAAACCCGGGGTGCGTTTATGTATCGTTGATCAATAACCCTAGGTTTTACCGATTGAGGGCTCTTTCATGGACTATTACTCACCGTTTTGCAGTCCCAAAGCGATTTCGATGCTTGTCGAACCCCAAGATGTGCTTACGTGCTGGTCGTCAAGACTCGCAGATTGGTCCGATTCTGCCCCGTTTACTGGACTATTACTCAGTTTTGGGGTCCCGAAGTGATCTCCACGATTGATGAACACCGGGGTGCATTTACGTGTCGGTCATCAACACTCACAATTTTCGCCGATTCTGGTATGTTTTATGCACTGTTACTCACCGTTGTGGGGTCCCGGAGCGATTTCCATGATTGACGATCCCTTGGGTGCGTTTACGTGCCCTTCGTCAACCCTCACAGTTTTAGCCAATTCTGACCCGTTTCGTGAACTATTACTCACCATTTTGGGATCACAAAGCGATTTCCATAGTTATTGAACCCCAAGGTGCGCTTACATGTCGGCCATCAACAGTCACAGTTTTGGCCGATTCTGGCCCGTTCTGTCGACTATTACTCACTTTTTTGGGGTCCCACAGTGATTTCCATGATTAACGAACCGCGGGGTGTGTTTATGTGCCAGACATCAACACTCGCGGTTTTTGACAATTCTGGCCCGTTTCATGGACTATTACTCACCGTTTTGCGGTCACGAAGCGATTT
>NC_057807.1:4044920-4064795 GCF_018294505.1 Triticum aestivum
CAGACATCAACACTCGCGGTTTTTGACGATTCTGGCCCGTTTCATGGACTATTACTCACCGTTTTGCGGTCACGAAGCGATTTCCATAGTTGTTGAACCCCAAGGTGCGCTTACGTGTTGGTCATCAACTCTCATAGTATTGGCCAATTCTGGCCCGTTTCGTGGACTATTACTGACTGTTTTGGGGTCCCGGAGTGATTTCCACGATTAACAAACCCCATGGTGCGTTTAAGTGTCGGTCATCAACACTCATGGTTTTTATCGATTCTGGCCCGTTTCATGGACTATTACTCACATTTTTGGGGTCCTAAAGCGATTTCCATGGATGTCGAACCCCAAGGTGCGCTTACGTATCGGTCATGGACAATCGCAGTTTCGGCCGATTCTGGCCCGTTTCTTGGACTATAACTCAGTTTTGGGCTCATGTAGTGATTTCCACGACCGACGAACACCGGTGTGTTTATGTGTCGGTCATCAACATTTGAAGTTTTGGCCGGTTTTGGCCCGCTTCATGGACTATTACTCACTGATTTCAGGTCCCTGAGCAATTTCCAGGATTGACGAAACCTGGGGTGCGTTTATGTATCGTTGATCAATAACCCTAGGTTTTACCGATTCAGGGCTCTTTCATGGACTATTACTCACCGTTTTGTAGTCCCAAAGCGATTTCGATGCTTGTCGAACCCCAAGATGTGCTTACGTGCTGGTCGTCAAGACTCGCAGATTGGTCCGATTCTGCCCCGTTTCCTGGACTATTACTCAGTTTTGGGGTCCCAAAGTGATTTCCATGATTGATGAACACCGGGGTGCATTTACGTGTCGGTCATCAACACTCACAATTTTAGCCGTTTCTGGTACGTTTTGTGCACTGTTACTCACTGTTGTGGGGTCCCGGAGCGATTTCCATGATTGACGATCCCTTGGGTGCGTTTACGTGCCCTTCGTCAACCCTCACAGTTTTAGCCAATTCTGACCCGTTTCGTGAACTATTACTCACCATTTTGGGATCCCAAAGCGATTTCCATAGTTATTGAACCCCAAGGTGCGCTTACATGTCGGTCATCAACAGTCACAGTATTGGCCAATTCTGGCCCGTTCTGTCGACTATTACTCACTTTTTTGGGGTCCCACAGTGATTTCCATGATTAACGAACCCCGGGGTGCGTTTACGTGCCAGACATCAACACTCGCGGTTTTTGACGATTCTGGCCCGTTTCATGGACTATTACTCACCGTTTTGCGGTCACGAAGCGATTTCCATAGTTGTTGAACCCCAAGATGCGCTTACGTGTTGGTCATCAACTCTCATAGTATTGGCCAATTCTGACCCGTTTCGTGGACTATTACTGACTGTTTTGGGGTCCCGGAGTGATTTCCACGATTAACAAACCCCATGGTGCGTTTAAGTGTCGGTCATCAACACTCATGGTTTTTATCGATTCTGGCCCATTTCATGGACTATTACTCACATTTTTGGGATCCTAAAGCGATTTCCATGGATGTCGAACCCCAAGGTGCGCTTACGTATCGGTCATCGACAATCGCAGTTTCAGCCGATTCTGGCCCGTTTCTTGGACTATAACTCAGTTTTGGGCTCATGTAGTGATTTCCACGACCGACGAACACCGGTGTGTTTATGTGTCGGTCATTAACATTTGCAGTTTTGGCCGATTTTGGCCCGCTTCATGGACAATTACTCACTGATTTTAGGTCCCTGAGAAATTTCCATGATTGACGAAACCCGGGGTGCGTTTATGTATCGTTGATCAATAACCCTAGGTTTTACTGATTCAGGGCTCTTTCATGGACTATTACTCACCGTTTTGTAGTCCCAAAGCGATTTCGATGCTTGTCGAACCCCAAGATGTGCTTACGTGCTAGTCGTCAAGACTCGCAGACTGGTCCGATTCTGCCCCGTTTCCTGGACTATTACTCAGTTTTGGGGTCCCGAAGTGATTTCCACGATTGATGAACACCGGGGTGCATTTACGTGTCGGTCATCAACACTCACAATTTTCGCCGATTCTGGTACGTTTTGTGCACTGTTACTCACCGTTGTAGGGTCCCGGAGTGATTTCCATGATTGACGATCCCTTGGGTGCATTTACGTGCCCTTCGTCAACCCTCACAGTTTTAGCCAATTCTGACCCGTTTCGTGAACTATTACTCACCATTTTGGGACCCCAAAGCGATTTCCATAGTTATTGAACCCCAAGGTGCGCTTACATGTCGGTCATCAACAGTCACAGTTTTGGCCGATTCTGGCCCGTTCTGTCGACTATTACTCACTTTTTTGGGGTCCCACAGTGATTTCCATGATTAACGAACCCCGGGGTGCGTTTACGTGCCAGACATCAACACTCGCGGTTTTTGACGATTCTGGCCCATTTCATGGACTATTACTCACCGTTTTGCGGTCACGAAGCGATTTCATAGTTGTTGAACCCCAAGGTGCGCTTACGTGTTGGTCATCAACTCTCATAGTATTGGCCAATTCTGGCCCGTTTCGTGGACTATTACTGACTGTTTTGGGGTCCCGGAGTGATTTCCACGATTAACAAACCCCATGGTGCATTTAAGTGTCGGTCATCAACACTCGTGGTTTTTATCGATTCTGGCCCGTTTCATGGACTATTACTCACATTTTTGGGGTCCCAAAGCGATTTCCATGGATGTCGAACCCCAAGGTGCGCTTACGTATCGGTCATCGACAATCGCAGCTTCGGCCGATTCTGGCCCGTTTCTTGGACTATAACTCAGTTTTGGGCTCACGTAGTGATTTCCACGACCGACGAACACCGGTGTGTTTATGTGTCGGTCATCAACATTTGAAGTTTTGGCCGGTTTTGGCCCGCTTCATGGACTATTACTCACTGATTTCAGGTCCCTGAGCAATTTCCAGGATTGACGAAACCTGGGGTGCGTTTATGTATCGTTGATCAATAACCCTAGGTTTTACCGATTCAGGGCTCTTTCATGGACTATTACTCACCGTTTTGTAGTCCCAAAGCGATTTCGATGCTTGTCGAACCCCAAGATGTGCTTACGTGCTGGTCGTCAAGACTCGCAGATTGGTCCGATTCTGCCCTGTTTCCTGGACTATTACTCAGTTTTGGGGTCCCAAAGTGATTTCCATGATTGATGAACACCGGGGTGCATTTACGTGTCGGTCATCAACACTCACAATTTTAGCCGTTTCTGGTACGTTTTGTGCACTGTTACTCACCGTTGTGGGGTCCCGGAGCGATTTCCATGATTGACGATCCCTTGGGTGCGTTTACGTGCCCTTCGTCAACCCTCACAGTTTTAGCCAATTCTGACCCGTTTCGTGAACTATTACTCACCATTTTGGGATCCCAAAGCGATTTCCATAGTTATTGAACCCCAAGGTGCGCTTACATGTCGGTCATCAACAGTCACAGTTTTGGCCGATTCTGGCCCGTTCTGTCGACTATTACTCACTTTTTTGGGGTCCCACAGTGATTTCCATGATTAACGAACCCCGGGGTGCGTTTATGTGCCAGACATCAACACTCGCGGTTTTTGACGATTCTGGCCCGTTTCATGGACTATTACTCACCGTTTTGCGGTCATGAAGCGATTTCCATAGTTGTTGAACCCCAAGGTGCGCTTACGTGTTGGTCATCAACTCTCATAGTATTGGCCAATTCTGGCCCGTTTCGTGGACTATTACTGACTGTTTTGGGGTCCCGGAGTGATTTCCACGATTAACAAACCCCATGGTGCATTTAAGTGTCGGTCATCAACACTCGTGGTTTTTATCGATTCTGGCCCGTTTCATGGACTATTACTCACATTTTTGGGGTCCTAAAGCGATTTCCATGGATGTCGAACCCCAAGGTGCGCTTACGTATCGGTCATGGACAATCGCAGTTTCGGCCGATTTTGGCCCGTTTCTTGGACTATAACTCAGTTTTGGGCTCATGTAGTGATTTCCACGACCGACGAACACCGGTGTGTTTATGTGTCGGTCATCAACATTTGAAGTTTTGGCCGGTTTTGGCCCGCTTCATGGACTATTACTCACTGATTTCAGGTCCCTGAGCAATTTCCATGATTGACGAAACCTGGGGTGCGTTTATGTATCGTTGATCAATAACCCTAGGTTTTACCGATTCAGGGCTCTTTCATGGACTATTACTCACCGTTTTGTAGTCCCAAAGCGATTTCGATGCTTGTCGAACCCCAAGATGTGCTTACGTGCTGGTCGTCAAGACTCGCAGATTTGTCCGATTCTGCCCCGTTTCCTGGACTATTACTCAGTTTTGGGGTCCCGAAGTGATTTCCACGATTGATGAACACCGGGGTGCATTTACGTGTCGGTCATCAACACTCACAATTTTCGCCGATTCTGGTACGTTTTGTGCACTGTTACTCACCGTTGTGGGGTCCCGGAGCGATTTCCATGATTGACGATCCCTTGGGTGCGTTTACGTGCCCTTCGTCAACCCTCACAGTTTTAGCCAATTCTGACCCGTTTCGTGAACTATTACTCACCATTTTGGGAGCCCAAAGCGATTTCCATAGTTATTGAACCCTAAGGTGCGCTTACATGTCGGTCATCAACAGTCACAGTTTTGGCCGATTCTGGCCCGTTCTGTCGACTATTACTCACTTTTTTGGGGTCCCACAGTGATTTCCATGATTAATGAACCCCGGGGTGCGTTTATGTGCCAGACATCAACACTCGCAGTTTTTGACGATTCTGGCCCGTTTCATGGACTATTACTCACCGTTTTGCGGTCACGAAGCGATTTCCATAGTTGTTGAACCCCAAGGTGCGCTTACGTGTTGGTCATCAACTCTCATAGTATTGGCCAATTCTGGCCCGTTTCGTGGACTATTACTGACTGTTTTGGGGTCTTGGAGAGATTTCCACGATTAACAAACCCCATGGTGCGTTTAAGTGTCGGTCATCAACACTCGTGGTTTTTATCGATTCTGGCCCGTTTCATGGACTATTAATCACATTTTTGGGGTCCAAAAGCGATTTCCATGGATGTCGAACCCCAAGGTGCGCTTACGTATCGGTCATCGACAATCGCAGTTTCGGCCGATTCTGGCCCGTTTCTTGGACTATAACTCAGTTTTGGGCTCATGTAGTGATTTCCACGACCGACGAGCACCGGTGTGTTTATGTGTCGGTCATCAACATTTGAAGTTTTGGCCGGTTTTGGCCCGCTTCATGGACTATTACTCACTAATTTCAGGTCCCTGAGCAATTTCCATGATTGACGAAACCCGGGGTGCGTTTATGTATCGTTGATCAATAACCCTAGGTTTTACCGATTCAGGGCTCTTTCATGGACTATTACTCACCGTTTTGTAGTCCCAAAGCGATTTCGATGCTTGTCGAACCCCAAGATGTGCTTACGTGCTGGTCGTCAAGACTCGCAGATTGGTCCGATTCTGCCCCGTTTCCTGGACTATTACTCAGTTTTGGGGTCCCGAAGTGATTTCCACGATTGATGAACACCGGGGTGCATTTACGTGTCGGTCATCAACACTCACAATTTTCGCCGATTCTGGTACGTTTTGTGCACTGTTACTCACCGTTGTGGGGTCCCGGAGCGATTTCCATGATTGACGATCCCTTGGGTGCGTTTACGTGCCCTTCGTCAACCCTCACAGTTTTAGCCAATTCTGACCCATTTCGTGAACTATTACTCACCATTTTGGGATCCCAAAGCGATTTCCATAGTTATTGAACCCCAAGGTGCGCTTACATGTCGGTCATCAACAGTCACAGTTTTGGCCGATTCTGGCCCGTTCTGTCGACTATTACTCACTTTTTTGGGGTCCCACAGTGATTTCCATGATTAACGAACCCCGGGGTGCGTTTACGTGCCAGACATCAACACTCACGGTTTTCACGATTCTGGCCCATTTCATGGACTATTACTCACCGTTTTGCGGTCACGAAGCGATTTCATAGTTGTTGAACCCCAAGGTGCGCTTACGTGTTGGTCATCAACTCTCATAGTATTGGCCAATTCTGGCCCGTTTCGTGGACTATTACTGACTGTTTTGGGGTCCCGGAGTGATTTCCACGATTAACAAACCCCATGGTGCGTTTAAGTGTCGGTCATCAACACTCGTGGTTTTTATCGATTCCGGCCCGTTTCATGGACTATTACTGACATTTTTGGGGTCCCAAAGCGATTTCCATGGATGTCGAACCCCAAGGTGCGCTTACGTATCGGTCATCGAAAATCGCAGCTTCGGCCGATTCTGGCCCGTTTCTTGGACTATAACTCAGTTTTGGGCTCACGTAGTGATTTCCATGACCGACGAACACCGGTGTGTTTATGTGTCGGTCATCAACATTTGAAGTTTTGGCCGGTTTTGGCCCGCTTCATGGACTATTACTCACTGATTTCAGGTCCCTGGGCAATTTCCATGATTGACGAAACCCGGGGTGCGTTTATGTATCGTTGATCAATAACCCTAGGTTTTACCGATTCAGGGCTCTTTCATGGACTATTACTCACCGTTTTGCAGTCCCAAAGCGATTTCGATGCTTGTCGAACCCCAAGATGTGCTTACGTGCTGGTCGTCAAGACTCGCAGATTGGTCCGATTCTGGCCCGTTTCCTGGACTATTACTCAGTTTTGGGGTCCCGAAGTGATTTCCACGATTGATGAACACCGGGGTGCATTTACGTGTCGGTCATCAACACTCACCATTTTGGCTGATTCTGGTACGTTTTGTGCACTGTTACTCACCGTTGTGGGGGCCCGGAGCGATTTCCATGATTGACGATCCCTTGGGTGCGTTTACGTGCCCTTCGTCAACCCTCACAGTTTTAGCCAATTCTGACCCGTTTCGTGAACTATTACTCACCATTTTGGGATCCCAAAGTGATTTCCATAGTTATTGAACCCCAAGGTGCGCTTACATGTCGGTCATCAACAGTCACAGTATTGGCCGATTCTGGCCCGTTCTGTCGACTATTACTCACTTTTTTGGGGTCCCACAGTGATTTCCATGATTAACGAACCCCGGGGTGCGTTTATGTGCCAGACATCAACACTCGCGGTTTTTGATGATTCTGGCCCGTTTCATGGACTATTACTCACCGTTTTGCAGTCATGAAGCGATTTCCATAGTTGTTGAACCCCAAGGTGCGCTTACGTGTTGGTCATCAACTCTCATAGTATTGGCCAATTCTGGCCCGTTTCGTGGACTATTACTCACTGTTTTGGGGTCCCGGAGTGATTTCCACGATTAACAAACCCCATGGTGCGTTTAAGTGTCGGTCGTGAACACTCATGGTTTTTATCGATTCTGGCCCGTTTCCTGGACTATTACTCACATTTTTGGGGTCCCAAAGCGATTTCCATGGATGTCGAACCCGAAGGTGCGCTTACGTATCGGTCATCAACAATCGCAGTTTCGGCCGATTCTGGCCCGTTTCTTGGACTGTAACTCAGTTTTGGGCTCACGTAGTGATTTCCACGACCGACGAACACCGGTGTGTTTATGTGTCGGTCATCAACATTTGAAGTTTTGGCCGGTTTTGGCCCGCTTCATGGACTATTACTCACTGATTTTAGGTCCCTGAGCAATTTCCATGATTGACGAAACCCGGGGTGCGTTTATGTATCGTTGATCAATAACCCTAGGTTTTACCGATTCAGGGCTCTCTCATGGACTATTACTCACCGTTTTGCAGTCCCAAAGCGATTTCGATGCTTGTCGAACCCCAAGACGTGCTTACGTGCTGGTCGTCAAGACTCGCAGATTGGTCCGATTCTGGCCCGTTTCCTGGACTATTACTCAGTTTTGGGGTCCCGAAGTGATTTCCACGATTGACGAACACCGGGGTGCATTTACGTGTCGGTCACCAACACTCACAATTTTGGCCGATTCTGGTATGTTTTCTGCACTGTTACTCACCGTTGTGGGGTCCCGTAGCGATTTCCATGATTGACGATCCCTTGGGTGCGTTTACGTGCCCTTCGTCAACCCTCACAGTTTTAGCCAATTCTGACCCGTTTCGTGAACTATTACTCACCATTTTGGGATCCCAAAGCGATTTCCATAGATATTGAACCCCAAGGTGCGCTTACATGTCGGTCATCAACAGTCACAGTTTTGGCCGATTCTGGCCCGTTCTGTCGACTATTACTCACTTTTTTGGGGTCCCACAGTGATTTCCATGATTAACGAACCCCGGGGTGCGTTTACGTGCCAGACATCAACACTCACGGTTTTTGACGATTCTGGCCCATTTCATGGACTATTACTCACCATTTTGCGGTCACGAAGCGATTTCATAGTTGTTGAACCCCAAGGTGCGCTTACGTGTTGGTCATCAACTCTCATAGTATTGGCCAATTCTGGCCCGTTTCGTGGACTATTACTGACTGTTTTGGGGTCCCGGAGTGATTTCCACGATTAACAAACCCCATGGTGCGTTTAAGTGTCGGTCATCAACACTCGTGGTTTTTATCGATTCTGGCCCGTTTCATGGACTATTACTCACATTTTTGGGGTCCTAAAGCGATTTCCATGGATGTCGAACCCCAAGGTGCGCTTACGTATCGGTCATCGACAATCGCAGTTTTGGCCGATTCTGGCCCGTTTCTTGGACTATAACTCAGTTTTGGGCTCATGTAGTGATTTCCACGACCGACGAACACCGGTGTGTTTATGTGTCGGTCATCAACATTTGAAGTTTTGGCCGGTTTTGGCCCGCTTCATGGACTATTACTCACTGATTTCAGGTCCCTGAGCAATTTCCATGATTGACGAAACCCGGGGTGCGTTTATATATCGTTGATCAATAACCCTAGGTTTTACCGATTCAGGGCTCTTTCATGGACTATTACTCACCGTTTTGTAGTCCCAAAGCGATTTCGATGCTTGTCGAACCCCAAGATGTGCTTACGTGCTGGTCGTCAAGACTCGCAGATTGGTCCGATTCTGCCCCGTTTCCTGGACTATTACTCAGTTTTGGGGTCCCGAAGTGATTTCCACGATTGATGAACACCGGGGTGCATTTACGTGTCGGTCATCAACACTCACAATTTTCGCCGATTCTGGTACGTTTTGTGCACTGTTACTCACCATTGTGGGGTCCCGGAGCGATTTCCATGATTGACGATCCCTTGGGTGCGTTTACGTGCCCTTCGTCAACCCTCACAGTTTTAGCCAATTCTGACCCGTTTCGTGAACTATTACTCACCATTTTGGGATCCCAAAGCGATTTCCATAGTTATTGAACCCCAAGGTGCGCTTACATGTCGGTCATCAACAGTCACAGTTTTGGCCGATTCTGGCCCGTTCTGTCGACTATTACTCACTTTTTTGGGGTCCCACAGTGATTTCCATGATTAACGAACCCCGGGGTGCGTTTACGTGCCAGACATCAACACTCACGGTTTTTGACGATTCTGGCCCATTTCATGGACTATTACTCACCGTTTTGCGGTCACGAAGCGATTTCATAGTTGTTGAACCCCAAGGTGCGCTTACGTGTTGGTCATCAACTCTCATAGTATTGGCCAATTCTGGCCCGTTTCGTGGACTATTACTGACTGTTTTGGGGTCCCGGAGTGATTTCCACGATTAACAAACCCCATGGTGCGTTTAAGTGTCGGTCATCAACACTCGTGGTTTTTATCGATTCCGGCCCGTTTCATGGACTATTACTCATATTTTTGGGGTCCCAAAGCGATTTCCATGGATGTCGAACCCCAAGGTGCGCTTACGTATCGGTCATCGAAAATCGCAGCTTCGGCCGATTCTGGCCCGTTTCTTGGACTATAACTCAGTTTTGGGCTCACGTAGTGATTTCCATGACCGACGAACACCGGTGTGTTTATGTGTCGGTCATCAACATTTGAAGTTTTGGCCGGTTTTGGCCCGCTTCATGGACTATTACTCACTGATTTCAGGTCCCTGGGCAATTTCCATGATTGACGAAACCCGGGGTGCGTTTATGTATCGTTGATCAATAACCCTAGGTTTTACCGATTCAGGGCTCTTTCATGGACTATTACTCACCGTTTTGCAGTCCCAAAGCGATTTCGATGCTTGTCGAACCCCAAGATGTGCTTACGTGCTGGTCGTCAAGACTCGCAGATTGGTCCGATTCTGGCCCGTTTCCTGGACTATTACTCAGTTTTGGGGTCCCGAAGTGATTTCCACGATTGATGAACACCGGGGTGCATTTACGTGTCGGTCATCAACACTCACCATTTTGGCTGATTCTGGTACGTTTTGTGCACTATTACTCACCGTTGTGGGCGCCCGGAGCGATTTCCATGATTGACGATCCCTTGGGTGCGTTTATGTGCCCTTCGTCAACCCTCACAGTTTTAGCCAATTCTGACCCGTTTCGTGAACTATTACTCACCATTTTGGGATCCCAAAGTGATTTCCATAGTTATTGAACCCCAAGGTGCGCTTACATGTCGGTCATCAACAGTCACAGTATTGGCCGATTCTGGCCCGTTCTGTCGACTATTACTCACTTTTTTGGGGTCCCACAGTGATTTCCATGATTAACGAACCCCGGGGTGCGTTTATGTGCCAGACATCAACACTCGCGGTTTTTGATGATTCTGGCCCGTTTCATGGACTATTACTCACCGTTTTGCAGTCACGAAGCGATTTCCATAGTTGTTGAACCCCAAGGTGCGCTTACGTGTTGGTCATCAACTCTCATAGTATTGGCCAATTCTGGCCCGTTTCGTGGACTATTACTCACTGTTTTGGGGTCCCGGAGTGATTTCCACGATTAACAAACCCCATGGTGCGTTTAAGTGTCGGTCATGAACACTCATGGTTTTTATCGATTCTGGCCCGTTTCATGGACTATTACTCACATTTTTGGGGTCCCAAAGCGATTTCCATGGATGTCGAACCCGAAGGTGCGCTTACGTATCGGTCATCAACAATCGCAGTTTCGGCCGATTCTGGCCCGTTTCTTGGACTGTAACTCAGTTTTGGGCTCACGTAGTGATTTCCACGACCGACGAACACCGGTGTGTTTATGTGTCGGTCATCAACATTTGAAGTTTTGGCCGGTTTTGGCCCGCTTCATGGACTATTACTCACTGATTTCAGGTCCCTGAGCAATTTCCATGATTGACGAAACCCGGGGTGCGTTTATGTATCGTTGATCAATAACCCTAGGTTTTACCGATTCAGGGCTCTCTCATGGACTATTACTCACCGTTTTGCAGTCCCAAAGCGATTTCGATGCTTGTCGAACCCCAAGACGTGCTTACGTGCTGGTCGTCAAGACTCGCAGATTGGTCCGATTCTGGCCCGTTTCCTGGACTATTACTCAGTTTTGGGGTCCCGAAGTGATTTCCACGATTGACGAACACCGGGGTGCATTTACGTGTCGGTCACCAACACTCACAATTTTGGCCGATTCTGGTATGTTTTCTGCACTGTTACTCACCGTTGTGGGGTCCCGTAGCGATTTCCATGATTGACGATCCCTTGGGTGCATTTACGTGCCCTTCGTCAACCCTCACAGTTTTAGCCAATTCTGACCCGTTTCGTGAACTATTACTCACCATTTTGGGATCCCAAAGCGATTTCCATAGATATTGAACCCCAAGGTGCGCTTACATGTCGGTCATCAACAGTCACAGTTTTGGCCGATTCTGGCCCGTTCTGTCGACTATTACTCACTTTTTTGGGGTCCCACAGTGATTTCCATGATTAACGAACCCCGGGGTGCGTTTACGTGCCAGACATCAACACTCACGGTTTTTGACGATTCTGGCCCATTTCATGGACTATTACTCACCATTTTGCGGTGACGAAGCGATTTCATAGTTGTTGAACCCCAAGGTGCGCTTACGTGTTGGTCATCAACTCTCATAGTATTGGCCAATTCTGGCCCGTTTCGTGGACTATTACTGACTGTTTTGGGGTCCCGGAGTGATTTCCAAGATTAACAAACCCCATGGTGCGTTTAAGTGTCGGTCATCAACACTCGTGGTTTTTATCGATTCTGGCCCGTTTCATGGACTATTACTCACATTTTTGGGGTCCTAAAGCGATTTCCATGGATGTCGAACCCCAAGGTGCGCTTACGTATCGGTCATCGACAATCGCAGTTTTGGCCGATTCTGGCCCGTTTCTTGGACTATAACTCAGTTTTGGGCTCATGTAGTGATTTCCACGACCGACGAACACCGGTGTGTTTATGTGTCGGTCATCAACATTTGAAGTTTTGGCCGGTTTTGGCCCGCTTCATGGACTATTACTCACTGATTTCAGGTCCCTGAGCAATTTCCATGATTGACGAAACCCGGGGTGCGTTTATATATCGTTGATCAATAACCCTAGGTTTTACCGATTCAGGGCTCTTTCATGGACTATTACTCACCGTTTTGTAGTCCCAAAGCGATTTCGATGCTTGTCGAACCCCAAGATGTGCTTACGTGCTGGTCGTCAAGACTCGCAGATTGGTCCGATTCTGCCCCGTTTCCTGGACTATTACTCAGTTTTGGGGTCCCGAAGTGATTTCCACGATTGATGAACACCGGGGTGCATTTACGTGTCGGTCATCAACACTCACAATTTTCGCCGATTCTGGTACGTTTTGTGCACTGTTACTCACCATTGTGGGGTCCCGGAGCGATTTCCATGATTGACGATCCCTTGGGTGCGTTTACGTGCCCTTCGTCAACCCTCACAGTTTTAGCCAATTCTGACCCGTTTCGTGAACTATTACTCACCGTTTTGGGATCCCAAAGCGATTTCCATAGTTATTGAACCCCAAGGTGCGCTTACATGTCGGTCATCAACAGTCACAGTTTTGGCCAATTCTGGCCCGTTCTGTCGACTATTACTCACTTTTTTGGGGTCCCACAGTGATTTCCATGATTAACGAACCCCGGGGTGCGTTTATGTGCCAGACATCAACACTCGCGGTTTTTGACGATTCTGGCCCGTTTCATGGACTATTACTCACCGTTTTGCGGTCACGAAGCGATTTCCATAGTTGTTGAACCCCAAGGTGCGCTTACGTGTTGGTCATCAACTCTCATAGTATTGGCCAATTCTGGCCCGTTTCGTGGACTATTACTGACTGTTTTGGGGTCCCGGAGTGATTTCCACGATTAACAAACCCCATGGTGCGTTTAAGTGTCGGTCATCAACACTCATGGTTTTTATCGATTCTGGCCCGTTTCATGGACTATTACTCACATTTTTGGGGTCCTAAAGCGATTTCCATGGATGTCGAACCCCAAGGTGCGCTTACGTATCGGTCATCGACAATCGCAGTTTCGGCCGATTCTGGCCCGTTTCTTGGACTATAACTCAGTTTTGGGCTCTTGTAGTGATTTCCACGACCGACGAACACCGGTGTGTTTATGTGTCGGTCATCAACATTTGAAGTTTTGGCCGGTTTTGGCCCGCTTCATGGACTATAACTCACTGATTTCAGGTCCCTGAGCAATTTCCATGATTGAAGAAACCTGGGGTGCGTTTATGTATCGTTGATCAATAACCCTAGGTTTTACCGATTCAGGGCTCTTTCATGGACTATTACTCACCGTTTTGTAGTCCCAAAGCGATTTCGATGCTTGTCGAACCCCAAGATGTGCTTACGTGCTGGTCGTCAAGACTCGCAGATTGGTCCGATTCTGCCCCGTTTCCTGGACTATTACTCAGTTTTGGGGTCCCGAAGTGATTTCCACGATTGATGAACACCGGGGTGCATTTACGTGTCGGTCATCAACACTCACAATTTTCGCCGATTCTGGTACGTTTTGTGCACTGTTACTCACCGTTGTGGGGTCCCGGAGCGATTTCCATGATTGACGATCCCTTGGGTGCGTTTAAGTGCCCTTCGTCAACCCTCACAGTTTTAGCCAATTCTGACCCGTTTCGTGAACTATTACTCACCATTTTGGGATCCCAAAGCGATTTCCATAGTTATTGAACCCTAAGGTGCGCTTACATGTCGGTCATCAACAGTCACAGTTTTGGCCGATTCTGGCCCGTTCTGTCGACTATTACTCACTTTTTTGGGGTCCCACAGTGATTTCCATGATTAACGAACCCCGGGGTGCGTTTACGTGCCAGACATCAACACTCGCGGTTTTTGACGATTCTGGCCCGTTTCATGGACTATTACTCACCGTTTTGCGGTCACCAAGCGATTTCATAGTTGTTGAACCCCAAGGTGCGCTTACGTGTTGGTCATCAACTCTCATAGTATTGGCCAATTCTGGCCCGTTTCGTGGACTATTACTGACTGTTTTGGGGTCCCGGAGTGATTTCCACGATTAACAAACCCCATGGTGCGTTTAAGTGTTGGTCATCAACACTCGTGGTTTTTATCGATTCTGGCCCGTTTCATGGACTATTACTCACATTTTTGGGGTCCCAAAGCGATTTCCATGGATGTCGAACCCCAAGGTGCGCTTACGTATCGGTCATCGAAAATCGCAGCTTCGGCCGATTCTGGCCCGTTTCTTGGACTATAACTCAGTTTTGGGCTCACGTAGTGATTTCCATGACCGACGAACACCGGTGTGTTTATGTGTCGGTCATCAACATTTGAAGTTTTGGCCGGTTTTGGCCCGCTTCATGGACTATTACTCACTGATTTCAGGTCCCTGAGCAATTTCCATGATTGACGAAACCCGGGGTGCGTTTATGTATCGTTGATCAATAACCCTAGGTTTTACCGATTCAGGGCTCTTTCATGGACTATTACTCACCGTTTTGCAGTCCCAAAGCGATTTCGATGCTTGTCGAACCCCAAGATGTGCTTACGTGCTGGTCGTCAAGACTCGCAGATTGGTCCGATTCTGGCCCGTTTCCTGGACTATTACTCAGTTTTGGGGTCCCGAAGTGATTTCCACGATTGATGAACACCGGGGTGCATTTACGTGTCGGTCATCAACACTCACCATTTTGGCCGATTCTGGTACGTTTTGTGCACTGTTACTCACCGTTGTGGGGGCCCGGAGCGATTTCCATGATTGACGATCCCTTGGGTGCGTTTACGTGCCCTTCGTCAACCCTCACAGTTTTAGCCAATTCTGACCCGTTTCGTGAACTATTACTCACCATTTTGGGATCCCAAAGTGATTTCCATAGTTATTGAACCCCAAGGTGCGCTTACATGTCGGTCATCAACAGTCACAGTATTGGCCGATTCTGGCCCGTTCTGTCGACTATTACTCACTTTTTTGGGGTCCCACAGTGATTTCCATGATTAACGAACCCCGGGGTGCGTTTATGTGCCAGACATCAACACTCGCGGTTTTTGATGATTCTGGCCCGTTTCATGGACTATTACTAACCGTTTTGCGGTCACGAAGCGATTTCCATAGTTGTTGAACCCCAAGGTGCACTTACGTGTTGGTCATCAACTGTCATAGTATTGGCCAATTCTGGCCCGTTTCGTGGACTATTACTCACTGTTTTGGGGTCCCGGAGTGATTTCCACGATTAACAAACCCCATGGTGCGTTTAAGTGTCGGTCATGAACACTCGTGGTTTTTATCGATTCTGGCCCGTTTCATGGACTATTACTCACATTTTTGGGGTCCCAAAGTGATTTCCATGGATGTCGAACCCGAAGGTGCGCTTACGTATCGGTCATCAACAATCGCAGTTTCGGCCGATTCTGGCCCGTTTCTTGGACTGTAACTCAGTTTTGGGCTCACGTAGTGATTTCCACGACCGACGAACACCGGTGTGTTTATGTGTCGGTCATCAACATTTGAAGTTTTGGCCGATTTTGGCCCGTTTCATGGACTATTACTCACTGATTTCAGGTCCCTGAGCAATTTCCATGATTGACGAAACCCGGGGTGCGTTTATGTATCGTTGATCAATAACCCTAGGTTTTACCGATTCAGGGCTCTTTCATGGACTATTACTCACCGTTTTGCAGTCCCAAAGCGATTTCGATGCCTGTCGAACCCCAAGACGTGCTTACGTGCTGGTCGTCAAGACTCGCAGATTGGTCCGATTCTGGCCCGTTTCCTGGACTATTACTCAGTTTTGGGGTCCCGAAGTGATTTCCATGATTGACGAACACCGGGGTGCATTTACGTGTCGGTCACCAACACTCACAATTTTGGCCGATTCTGGTACGTTTTCTGCACTGTTACTCACCGTTGTGGGGTCCCGGAGCGATTTCCATGATTGACGATCCCTTGGGTGCGTTTACGTGCCCTTCGTCAACCCTCACAGTTTTAGCCAATTCTGACCCGTTTCGTGAACTATTACTCACCATTTTGGGATCCCAAAGCGATTTCCATAGATATTGAACCCCAAGGTGCGCTTACATGTCAGTCATCAACAGTCACAGTTTTGGCCGATTCTGGCCCGTTCTGTCGACTATTACTCACTTTTTTGGGGTCCCACAGTGATTTCCATGATTAACGAACCCCGGGGTGCGTTTACGTGCCAGACATCAACACTCACGGTTTTTGACGATTCTGGCCCATTTCATGGACTATTACTCACCGTTTTGCGGTCACGAAGCGATTTCATAGTTGTTGAACCCCAAGGTGCGCTTACGTGTTGGTCATCAACTCTCATAGTATTGGCCAATTCTGGCCCGTTTCGTGGACTATTACTGACTGTTTTGGGGTCCCGGAGTGATTTCCACGATTAACAAACCCCATGGTGCATTTAAGTGTCGGTCATCAACACTCGTGGTTTTTATCGATTCTGGCCCGTTTCATGGACTATTACTCACATTTTTGGGGTCCTAAAGCGATTTCCATGGATGTCGAACCCCAAGGTGCGCTTACGTATCGGTCATCGACAATCGCAGTTTTGGCCGATTCTGGCCCGTTTCTTGGACTATAACTCAGTTTTGGGCTCATGTAGTGATTTCCACGACCGACGAACACCGGTGTGTTTATCTGTTGGTCATCAACATTTGATGTTTTGGCCAGTTTTGGCCCGCTTCATGGACTATTACTCACTGATTTCAGGTCCCTGAGCAATTTCCATGATTGACGAAACCCGGGGTGCGTTTATATATCGTTGATCAATAACCCTAGGTTTTACCGATTCAGGCCTCTTTCATGGACTATTACTCACCATTTTGTAGTCCCAAAGCGATTTCGATGCTTGTCGAACCCCAAGATGTGCTTACGTGCTGGTCGTCAAGACTCGCAGATTGGTCCGATTCTGCCCCGTTTCCTGGACTATTACTCAGTTTTGGGGTCCCGAAGTGATTTCCACGATTGATGAACACCGGGGTGCATTTACGTGTCGGTCATCAACACTCACAATTTTCGCCGATTCTGGTACGTTTTGTGCACTGTTACTCACCATTGTGGGGTCCCGGAGCGATTTCCATGATTGACGATCCCTTGGGTGCGTTTACGTGCCCTTCGTCAACCCTCACAGTTTTAGCCAATTCTGACCCGTTTCGTGAACTATTACTCACCGTTTTGGGATCCCAAAGCGATTTCCATAGTTATTGAACCCCAAGGTGCGCTTACATGTCGGTCATCAACAGTCACAGTTTTGGCCGATTCTGGCCCGTTCTGTCGACTATTACTCACTTTTTTGGGGTCCCACAGTGATTTCCATGATTAACGAACCCCGGGGTGCATTTATGTGCCAGACATCAACACTCGCGGTTTTTGACGATTCTGGCCCGTTTCATGGACTATTACTCACTGTTTTGCGGTCACGAAGCGATTTCCATAGTTGTTGAACCCCAAGGTGCGCTTACGTGTTGGTCATCAACTCTCATAGTATTGGCCAATTCTGGCCCGTTTCGTGGACTATTACTGACTGTTTTGGGGTCCCGGAGTGATTTCCACGATTAACAAACCCCATGGTGCGTTTAAGTGTCGGTCATCAACACTCGTGGTTTTTATCGATTGTGGCCCGTTTCATGGACTATTACTCACATTTTTGGGGTCCTAAAGCGATTTCCATGGATGTCGAACCCCAAGGTGCGCTTACGTATCGGTCATCGACAATCGCAGTTTCGGCCGATTCTGGCCCGTTTCTTGGACTATTACTCAGTTTTGGGCTCATGTAGTGATTTCCACGACCGACGAACACCAGTGTGTTTATGTGTCGGTCATCAACATTTGAAGTTTTGGCCGGTTTTGGCCCGCTTCATGGACTATTACTCACTGATTTCAGGTCCCTGAGCAATTTCTATGATTGACGAAACCCGGGGTGCGTTTATGTATCGTTGATCAATAACCCTAGGTTTTACCGATTCAGGGCTCTTTCATGGACTATTACTCACCGTTTTGCAGTCCCAAAGCGATTTCGATGCTTGTCGAACCCCAAGATGTGCTTACGTGCTGGTCGTCAAGACTCGCAGATTGGTCCGATTCTGGCCCGTTTCCTGGACTATTACTCAGTTTTGGGGTCCCGAAGTGATTTCCACGATTGACGAACACCGGGGTGCATTTACGTGTCGGTCACCAACACTCACAATTTTGGCCGATTCTGGTATGTTTTCTGCACTGTTACTCACCATTGTGGGGTCCCGGAGCGATTTCCATGATTGACGATCCCTTGGGTGCGTTTACGTGCCCTTCGTCAACCCTCACAGTTTTAGCCAATTCTGACCCGTTTCGTGAACTATTACTCACCATTTTGGGATCCCAAAGCGATTTCCATAGTTATTGAACCCCAAGGTGCGCTTACATGTTGGTCATCAACAGTCATAGTTTTGGCCGATTCTGGCCCGTTCTGTCGACTATTACTCACTTTTTTGGGGTCCCACAGTGATTTCCATGATTAACGAACCCCGGGGTGCGTTTACGTGCCAGACATCAACACTCACGGTTTTTGACGATTCTGGCCCGTTTCATGGACTATTACTCACTGTTTTGCGGTCACGAAGCGATTTCCATAGTTGTTGAACCCCAAGGTGCGCTTACGTGTTGGTCATCAACTCTCATAGTATTGGCCAATTCTGGCCCGTTTCGTGGACTATTACTGACTGTTTTGGGGTCCCGGAGTGATTTCCACGATTAACAAACCCCATGGTGCGTTTAAGTGTCGGTCATCAACACTCGTGGTTTTTATCGATTGTGGCCCGTTTCATGGACTATTACTCACATTTTTGGGGTCCTAAAGCGATTTCCATGGATGTCGAACCCCAAGGTGCGCTTACGTATCGGTCATCGACAATCGCAGCTTCGGCCGATTCTGGCCCGTTTCTTGGACTATAACTCAGTTTTGGGCTCATGTAGTGATTTCCACGACCGACGAACACCAGTGTGTTTATGTGTCGGTCATCAACATTTGAAGTTTTGGCCGGTTTTGGCCCGCTTCATGGACTATTACTCACTGATTTCAGGTCCCTGAGCAATTTCTATGATTGACGAAACCCGGGGTGCGTTTATGTATCGTTGATCAATAACCCTAGGTTTTACCGATTCAGGGCTCTTTCATGGACTATTACTCACCGTTTTGCAGTCCCAAAGCGATTTCGATGCTTGTCGAACCCCAAGATGTGCTTACGTGCTGGTCGTCAAGACTCGCAGATTGGTCCGATTCTGGCCCGTTTCCTGGACTATTACTCAGTTTTGGGGTCCCGAAGTGATTTCCACGATTGACGAACACCGGGGTGCATTTACGTGTCGGTCACCAACACTCACAATTTTGCCCGATTCTGGTATGTTTTCTGCACTGTTACTCACCGTTATGGGGTCCCGGAGCGATTTCCATGATTGACGATCCCTAGGGTGCGTTTACGTGCCCTTCGTCAACCCTCACAGTTTTAGCCAATTCTGACCCGTTTCGTGAACTATTACTCACCATTTTGGGATCCCAAAGCGATTTCCATAGTTATTGAACCCCAAGGTGCGCTTACATGTCGGTCATCAACAGTCATAGTTTTGGCCGATTCTGGCCCGTTCT
>NC_057807.1:4066488-4069778 GCF_018294505.1 Triticum aestivum
TTTCGTGGACTATTACTGACTGTTTTGGGGTCCCGGAGTGATTTCCACGATTAACAAACCCCATGGTGCATTTAAGTGTCGGTCATCAACACTCGTGGTTTTTATCGATTCTGGCCCGTTTCATGGACTATTACTCACATTTTTGGGGTCCTAAAGCGATTTCCATGGATGTCGAACCCCAAGGTGCGCTTACGTATCGGTCATCGACAATCGCAGTTTTGGCCGATTCTGGCCCGTTTCTTGGACTATAACTCAGTTTTGGGCTCATGTAGTGATTTCCACGACCGACGAACACCGGTGTGTTTATGTGTCGGTCATCAACATTTGATGTTTTGGCCGGTTTTGGCCCGCTTCATGGACTATTACTCACTGATTTCAGGTCCCTGAGCAATTTCCATGATTGACGAAACCCGGGGTGCGTTTATATATCGTTGATCAATAACCCTAGGTTTTACCGATTCAGGGCTCTTTCATGGACTATTACTCACCATTTTGTAGTCCCAAAGCGATTTCGATGCTTGTCGAACCCCAAGATGTGCTTACGTGCTGGTCGTCAAGACTCGCAGATTGGCCCGATTCTGCCCCGTTTCCTGGACTATTACTCAGTTTTGGGGTCCCGAAGTGATTTCCACGATTGATGAACACCGGGGTGCATTTACGTGTCGGTCATCAACACTCACAATTTTCGCCGATTCTGGTACGTTTTGTGCACTGTTACTCACCATTGTGGGGTCCCGGAGCGATTTCCATGATTGACGATCCCTTGGGTGCGTTTACGTGCCCTTCGTCAACCCTCACAGTTTTAGCCAATTCTGACCCGTTTCGTGAACTATTACTCACCATTTTGGGATCCCAAAGCGATTTCCATAGTTATTGAACCCCAAGGTACGCTTACATGTCGGTCATCAACAGTCACAGTTTTGACCGATTCTGGCCCGTTCTGTGGACTATTACTCACTTTTTTGGGGTCCCACAGTGATTTCCATGATTAACGAACCCCGGGGTGCGTTTATGTGCCAGACATCAACACTCGCGGTTTTTGACGATTCTGGCCCGTTTCATGGACTATTACTCACTGTTTTGCGGTCACGAAGCGATTTCCATAGTTGTTGAACCCCAAGGTGCGCTTACGTGTTGGTCATCAACTCTCATAGTATTGGCCAATTCTGGCCCGTTTCGTGGACTATTACTGACTGTTTTGGGGTCCCGGAGTGATTTCCACGATTAACAAACCCCATGGTGCGTTTAAGTGTCGGTCATCAACACTCGTGGTTTTTATCGATTGTGGCCCGTTTCATGGACTATTACTCACATTTTTGGGGTCCTAAAGCGATTTCCATGGATGTCGAACCCCAAGGTGCGCTTACGTATCGGTCATCGACAATCGCAGTTTCGGCCGATTTTGGCCCGTTTCTTGGACTATAACTCAGTTTTGGGCTCATGTAGTGATTTCCACGACCGACGAACACCAGTGTGTTTATGTGTCGGTCATCAACATTTGAAGTTTTGGCCGGTTTTGGCCTGCTTCATGGACTATTACTCACTGATTTCAGGTCCCTGAGCAATTTCTATGATTGACGAAACCCGGGGTGCGTTTATGTATCGTTGATCAATAACCCTAGGTTTTACCGATTCAGGGCTCTTTCATGGACTATTACTCACCGTTTTGCAGTCCCAAAGCGATTTCGATGCTTGTCGAACCCCAAGATGTGCTTACGTGCTGGTCGTCAAGACTCGCAGATTGGTCCGATTCTGGCCCGTTTCCTGGACTATTACTCAGTTTTCGGATCTCGAAGTGATTTCCACGATTGACGAACACCGGGGTGCATTTACGTGTCGGTCACCAACACTCACAATTTTGGCCGATTCTGGTATGTTTTCTGCACTGTTACTCACCATTGTGGGGTCCCGGAGCGATTTCCATGATTGACGATCCCTTGGGTGCGTTTACGTGCCCTTCGTCAACCCTCACAGTTTTAGCCAATTCTGACCCGTTTCGTGAACTATTACTCACCATTTTGGGATCCCAAAGCGATTTCCATAGTTATTGAACCCCAAGGTGCGCTTACATGTCGGTCATCAACAGTCATAGTTTTGGCCGATTCTGGCCCGTTCTGTCGACTATTACTCACTTTTTTGGGGTCCCACAGTGATTTCCATGATTAACGAACCCCGGGGTGCGTTTACGTGCCAGACATCAACACTCACGGTTTTTGACGATTCTGGCCCGTTTCATGGACTATTACTCACTGTTTTGCGGTCACGAAGCGATTTCCATAGTTGTTGAACCCCAAGGTGCGCTTACGTGTTGGTCATCAACTCTCATAGTATTGGCCAATTCTGGCCCGTTTCGTGGACTATTACTGACTGTTTTGGGGTCCCGGAGTGATTTCCACGATTAACAAACCCCATGGTGCGTTTAAGTGTCGGTCATCAACACTCGTGGTTTTTATCGATTGTGGCCCGTTTCATGGACTATTACTCACATTTTTGGGGTCCTAAAGCGATTTCCATGGATGTCGAACCCCAAGGTGCGCTTACGTATCGGTCATCGACAATCGCAGTTTCGGCCGATTCTGGCCCGTTTCTTGGACTATTACTCAGTTTTGGGCTCATGTAGTGATTTCCACGACCGACGAACACCAGTGTGTTTATGTGTCGGTCATCAACATTTGAAGTTTTGGCCGGTTTTGGCCCGCTTCATGGACTATTACTCACTGATTTCAGGTCCCTGAGCAATTTCTATGATTGACGAAACCCGGGGTGCGTTTATGTATCGTTGATCAATAACCCTAGGTTTTACCGATTCAGGGCTCTTTCATGGACTATTACTCACCGTTTTGCAGTCCCAAAGCGATTTCGATGCTTGTCGAACCCCAAGATGTGCTTACGTGCTGGTCGTCAAGACTCGCAGATTGGTCCGATTCTGGCCCGTTTCCTGGACTATTACTCAGTTTTGGGGTCCCGAAGTGATTTCCACGATTGACGAACACCGGGGTGCATTTACGTGTCGGTCACCAACACTCACAATTTTGCCCGATTCTGGTATGTTTTCTGCACTGTTACTCACCGTTATGGGGTCCCGGAGCGATTTCCATGATTGACGATCCCTAGGGTGCGTTTACGTGCCCTTCGTCAACCCTCACAGTTTTAGCCAATTCTGACCCGTTTCGTGAACTATTACTCACCATTTTGGGATCCCAAAGCGATTTCCATAGTTATTGAACCCCAAGGTGCGCTTACATGTCGGTCATCAACAGTCATAGTTTTGGCCGATTCTGGCCCGTTCT
>NC_057807.1:4071009-4071791 GCF_018294505.1 Triticum aestivum
TTTATGTGCCAGACATCAACACTCGCGGTTTTTGACGATTCTGGCCCGTTTCATGGACTATTACTCACTGTTTTGCGGTCACGAAGCGATTTCCATAGTTGTTGAACCCCAAGGTGCGCTTACGTGTTGGTCATCAACTCTCATAGTATTGGCCAATTCTGGCCCGTTTCGTGGACTATTACTGACTGTTTTGGGGTCCCGGAGTGATTTCCACGATTAACAAACCCCATGGTGCGTTTAAGTGTCGGTCATCAACACTCGTGGTTTTTATCGATTGTGGCCCGTTTCATGGACTATTACTCACATTTTTGGGGTCCTAAAGCGATTTCCATGGATGTCGAACCCCAAGGTGCGCTTACGTATCGGTCATCGACAATCGCAGTTTCGGCCGATTTTGGCCCGTTTCTTGGACTATAACTCAGTTTTGGGCTCATGTAGTGATTTCCACGACCGACGAACACCAGTGTGTTTATGTGTCGGTCATCAACATTTGAAGTTTTGGCCGGTTTTGGCCTGCTTCATGGACTATTACTCACTGATTTCAGGTCCCTGAGCAATTTCTATGATTGACGAAACCCGGGGTGCGTTTATGTATCGTTGATCAATAACCCTAGGTTTTACCGATTCAGGGCTCTTTCATGGACTATTACTCACCGTTTTGCAGTCCCAAAGCGATTTCGATGCTTGTCGAACCCCAAGATGTGCTTACGTGCTGGTCGTCAAGACTCGCAGATTGGTCCGATTCTGGCCCGTTTCCTGGACTATTACTCAGTTTTCGGATC